>NW_020925471.1:596196-710086 GCF_003984885.1 Neopelma chrysocephalum
AAGCCCACATCAGCCATACAAATGGACTTTGACCAGAGGGGGTGATCTGAAAATAATTAAGAGTAATCTTACAGCAGGACCTCCCAGTTTCTCTGCTACACTGTGTCAACTGGCACCTTTATCACGTTGCTTAAATACGAAACCATACTATCTTTGTCCCACATCCAATCCAGGGAAGGGGTACTGTAATCTCCCTAATGAATATAACTGTGCGTACTGGGACTGCGCCACAATTGCTTCCGCCTGGACCCCTGCTTCCCGAGATAAGTATCTGGCAACAACCTGGGGACCACCTGGCTGTAAACCATCACAAATTGTTTTGTCTGGAGGATTTAGGAGAGATAGCAATTGCAGTTATATAACCCTCTGTAGTGGTTTGAGCCAGGTTTTCCCCCTGAAACTAGGAAAGTGGTAACCCCCAGGGGGTGGTGACCCTTGGGGTTTGACCCAATCAGTGCTCCTGCAAAATATAAACATATCTCTCTCGACCGGAAAAGAAGCAGTGGTTCTTGTTGTTGAAGAAGGGTGGCCGTGTTGTGAGAGCCACGAGGAAGGGGCTCAGGGCCCCTTGGGGGCTTTGCCCCCCCCCAGCCCCCGGTTGGGGGGCTGCAGGGACTCGGAATGGTGTTGAACTGAACTAAGTGCCTGTGGCTGAGAAGTTGGAGGAGTTTTCTCCACTATGAGTGGGCAGACGGAGCAGCAGGGACAGCAGCGTCCAAGAGCAGTGGCAAAGAGCCAGCAGATAATAAGAAGCAGCAGAAACCGGTATGCAGCCAAGGTAGACACAGAGTTGTCTGAGGAGAAAGAAAGCAGCAGCAGGAAGAGAACCGAGCCAGCAGCAGGGACAGAGTTTCGGGGGGTAAGAACTGAATAACCAAAACCCCCAAACTCCCTTGGAGACTCCTCTGAGAGAGAGGAGGATGATTGGACTCACTTGAAAGAGTCTTGGAGTGCAATATGCACTACAGAGAGGAGCTAAGAAGCTCCGGCCTCCTGAGAGATAAGCCAGGACGGCCAAAGGAATGTGTGTGTGTGGGGTGACCTTGGCCCCCCTTGCTGCAGCTTCAGAGAAGCTGACAACCATCTTGGTGCAGAGCACAGAAACTCTGTGAAGGGGTTTGACTCCCCTGAGGATACCAGACCATCACGAAGACCCCGGTGCTTCGTGATATGACCGTGGTGGAGCAACCTTGTCTGGGGTGAAGCAGCCCACGGAAAGACACTTCGTTTGGCGTCGAGGGGCCAAGAGGGGCTTGGAGACCCCCCTCGTGTGCATTGGCGAGGATCCAGCTGCAACTGCTTCATGAAAGACACAGAGAGCCTGCTGCCTAGAGAGACCTGCTGCTGAGAGACTGGAAGGGGTCTTTTCTTCTTCTTCTCTCCTGGACTTTTATTTGGAGGGAGAAGAGATTTGGCCCATTGTAAATATTATTGTCATGGTAGAGATAGAGTTAAGATTGTTTGTAGTGTATTATAGTATTTATTTATGTGTACAGTCTTGTAATTTATTCCTTCCCCCCATATTGAGTCTTGTGTTTTTGTCTGGAAAACCCATCTCACACGGGGTTGAGATGTGGGAGGGGGACTAGGAATCAGGAATTGGATTTTGAGGCTACCCAAACCATGACACCCTCCAAGTAATGAGACCAGAGGACCCAGGATGGTTAATAGGAAAAACTTGGGGAATCAGATACTGGGAACCTGGGACGGACAGGGGAGGGCTGATAACAATAAAAAAAACAGGAAACAACCCAACGCCCTCTGGCAATAGGACCCAATAAAGTAATAAAAAAAAAAGAGAATAGCTTCAACCAGAAGGTGAGTGGGAAGAGAAAGACTTTCAAAGACTCAACCGTCCCGACTGTTAACTTTAACAACTTCAGTGTAACCTCAACCTACACCAAGGAATATGAGAAAACAGAACCATTACTACGATTAATGCAAGCGACCTACTATGCACTTAACCACACTGACTCTAACATGACTAATTCCTATTGGTTGTGCTATGATATCAAACCCCCATTTTATGAAGGGATAGCTTTGAACACCTCATTTAAAATATCCAACCAGGGCGACCCCACACAGTGTAATTGGGAAGAGAAAAAGGTAGGAATCACTCTCCAGCAGGTGAGAGGACAGGGAGTGTGTATAGGGAATGTACCTACTGCCAAGAAGGACTTATGCAGCTATACCATAAGGAAACTGGACAAAACAAAAAAATGGGCTATACCTGGTGGGGAAGGATGGTGGATATGCTCAAGGACGGGCGTAACTCCCTGCATATCTCTACAAATATTTGACAAAAGTAAGGAGTTCTGTGTACAAATAACGGTCATACCTCGAATACTTTATCATTCAAGGGAATCCATTCTGGACCATTGGGATGATAATACACACAGGATACAAAAAAGGGAACCGCTTACTGCCATAACAATTGCCATGCTCCTCAGTCTGGGAGCAGCAGGGGCAGCCACGGGAATTGCATCCTATGTTGAACAAAATAGAGGGTTAACATCTCTAAGAGCAGCAGTTGATGAAGACTTAGAGAGAATTGAAAAATCGATATCATACTTAGAAAATTCCCTCACTTCACTTTCTGAAGTAGTTTTGCAAAATAGAAGAGGATTAGATTTGATATTCTTACAACAAGGAGGACTATGTGTTGCATTAGGGGAGGAATGTTGTTTTTATGCGGATCACTCAGGAGTAGTGCGTGAATCTATGGCTAAATTACGTGAAGGAATTCTTCAAAGAAAAAGAGAAAGGGAAACTCGACAGAGCTGGTTTGAATCATGGTTTAACCAATCACCTTGGTTAACTACCTTAGTTTCTACCCTAATAGGTCCTCTGATAGCGCTGGTAACAATTTTGACACTTGGTCCCTGTATTCTGAATAAAATTGTGACTTTTGTTAAGAGCAGAGTTGAAACGGTACAACTTATGGTAATGAGACAGCAATATCTGGAATTGAATGAAGGGACCCCTAAAGCAGAACAACCCCCTACCTTAATCGCAGCTCGAGAAGCTGTAATGAGGTTCGATAAGCAAATTACTAGTGAATAAGAAAGGGGAGGAATTGTGATAGTCAATAAAGACAAAAAGAGATAATTTGCTTATCAAATTATATTTGTAATACTGTAATTGTGAACTGTGATGTTATGTTATCATGACGAATTATATTCTATGTTACCTCTAGATTTTAGATATCTATGTAGAAAGTATTTTCCCTAGCAACTGCAGCAGAACCTGTCAAGGAAGACATAAAACAGGGGAAAGGCCCCTAACAACGAAAACACTCTTAGCCGACAAGAGGAAGGAGGCGACCAGACCTGATAAGAAAGAAGACGCCAGGAGAAGCTGATAAGAAAGACAAGAAACAGGGAAGAGGAGATTCCTTAGCAACAAGGGCAGAGCATGCGCAGAATGAACTGGTAACAAAAAACCCAGGAGGACATTTGGGGCTATAAAAGGAAAACTGAAACTTATTGAATTTGCGGACTGTTGAGGGGGGGCAAAACCCCGTCCGCCCACCGCTGCTTGCTAATTTGCCTTAAATAAAACTTTTGTAAAACTTTAAAAGAGTTTTGCTCTTGTTTACCGATAACACTTACCACCCCACGCTGCGGATGAACAGCCACCGGGCGCCCTGGCATGGCTGCCGCTATCTTGCCCGCCACATGGCCCGGGAACTGGTCCATCTCTTCCAGCCCCAGCGCTGCCCCGCCCCACCCATAGGCACGAGGGGGAGGTAGCCCCGCCCCCCCGCCGCCTCCACCACCCACCACCACCCCCCCACAGGGAACCGGTTTTGCTGGGACCACAGGGGGGGGAGGCATGGGGGGATAAGGAGGGGAGACCCGGGATGGTTTCACCGGGAGGGACCAAGGAGGCAAACGGGGGAAGATCAGATAACATGTGGAAACAATATAGGGACAAGGCATTTCAAGTGAGTGGCTTGAAGGATATTCAGGCATGCTCAAGCGAATTCAGCCAATGTCACCTCCCTCAATTTCAGCCTCTGTATGGGGCTACAGAGAAATTGAGGCAGTCAGTAAGAGGTGCTGGCATGTCCTTAAACAATACTCTAGAGTATTTAGAGACATTGAGTTTCATCTATTTTTTCACCCCACATGACTGGAAAGAGCTAATGAAATTAGTTCTTAATAACACCCAATACACAGTCTGGTTATCTGACTTTCGGGAAAATTGTGCCAAATATGCAGCTAACACCCAAGCAGGCATAACAACAAACCAATTAACTGAGGAGGGAAGCCACAACACAGTAGGTGCCCAATCAGCCTACCCCCAAGAGGTATACAAAGTAATAGCCAAACAGGCCCTGAAAGCCATGAGAAAGCTTCTCACTACAGACCAAAACATCAGTCTGTCCTCCACAAAAGTGTTACAAAGTTGTGCTGAACCTAATCCACAATATTTAAATCGGCTGCAGTCTGCTTTAAACAAGCAAGTTGAATACAATAAAGCCAGAGATGCTGTATAAGCAATTGGCTTTTGAAAAGGCGAACACAGGCTGTGAAAGAGCTTTGCAGACCCTTCCTGAAAGGGAAGACTACAGCATTGCTGAGCTAGTTCAACCCTACCAAAGAGTTAGCTCTGTGGAGCACCAGTCTGCCTCATCAGCTGTGGCCCTAAATGCCCAACTAGGAGTACAAGAAGAGGCCAGAAATAGGGCAAGTTGTGTCAGATGTGGTGACGTTGACCACTTTCAAGGGGATTGCCCTTGGAGACCCTTAGCAGCAACATCCCACAAGTACCCGAACAGCAGGGAATGGGCTGAGTTGTACCAAGGGTGCCATGGGCGAGGCAGAGGCCTCACCACAAGCATTGCACTGCCTGCTGCTATGCTGCTCGCCATCCTCCTCTTTGCTGCCAGCTTTCATGAGCAAGAGAGGAAGCAACTTGAAGCAAGCCACAATGTGACAGCAAACAGCCCCAGAAATACCCCTATATTCTGCACCCCCAAGAAAGGTGACAAGTGGAGAATACTGTGACATTTAAAAGCAGTAAACACAGTCATAAAGCTTACAGGAGCATTGCAGAACGGACTGCCCTCACCCACTATGCTCCCAGCAAATTGATCACTAGTGGTAATTGATTCAAATAACTGTTTCTTTACCACCTTCCTACACCCTGAGGATGTGCCAAGGCTTGCCTTTCCCATCATGGCCTCGAACAATGCACGGCCCATGCAAAGCTATTGCTGGGTTGTCCTTCCTCAGGGGATGCAAAATAGCCTGACGAGGTATCAAAGAACCACGAGACATCATTATGCAGATGACATACCAATAAGCACGGCCACAGGAAATGAACTGCCATTTACTCTTACTGCTCTAATCAAAGCTGTCCAAGATGCAGGGTTACAGGTTGCAACAGAGAAGATCCAGCAATCATAACCCTGGACTTACCTTGGACGGGAAATCACACAGCAAAAAAGTTCTCCACAGCTACTGCAGCTCGAGGTAAGAAACACTTTATATTTATACGAATTGCAAAAGCTTCAGGGGGCAATCAATTGGTTAAGGCCTATCTTATGCACAACCACAGAGGAGCTACACCCCCTGTTTGAGCTGCTAAAGGGAAACTCCAACCTAACGTCTAACAGGTCTCTGACAGCAGAGGCCAAGCAGGTGTTAGACATTCATGCCAAGGCAGTAGAGGGTGGACAAGGCAAAAGGAGAAATCCTGAACTGCAAATCTGCCTGACCTTCATTCCCAGCAGGTACCAACCATTAGCAGTTTTGTTCCAGTGGGATCAGACTGAGAAAGACCCACTGCAAACTCTACAGTGGCTATTTTTGCCCCACACACCATCTAACACTGTGTGGACTAATAATGAGATGTGTACAAAGCTTGTCATTAAAGGCAGAGGACGACTGCAGGAGCTAGACAGAAAGGACCCTGCCATCATCTACATGCCAGCTACGAAGGACAATTTGGATTGGATGCTAGCTGAGGATGCAGGATTCCAAGCTGCCTTGACAGGCTTTGATGGTGACATTTCCATTCATCTCTCCAAACACAGGTTGTGGGCAGAAATAGGTAATTTGCCTTTAAGAGCCACAACCAGATGGAAACATGAACCAGTGAAAGGCCTCAGGGCCTTCACAGATGCATCTGGGAAAAACACAAAAGGCTACAGTGACTTGGGTAAAATCCTGCTACGGAACAATGGGAACGAGAGGCACAGACCATGAACCAAGCTCTGTGCAGGTTCTGGAACTGACTGCCATTCGTTTTGCCTTGAGGAAATTTTCTGAACAACCTTTTAATGTTGTAACTGATTCCTGTTATACTGCAAGTTAGTATCCCGTCTCGAGAGTTCGTTTCTTCGAGATATCGTTAACCTTCACCTGTTATTTGAAATGTGTTCTGTTTGGTTTCTTGTCAATTATAAAAAGTTTTGATTTCTATGTAATGCACACAAGGTCACACACTGGCATGCCAGGGCCAATAACTGACAAGAACTGAGAAGCTGACAAAGCAGCAATGTTTAACACCATACCTAAAGTCTTGGAGCAAGCGAAATTGTCTCATTAATTTTTCCATCAGAACGCAAGTTCTCTGAAGAGGCAATTTCAAATAACACTCAATCAGCTCGAGACATCATCATGTCATGCCCAGACTGTCAGAAAATCACACCCATGCCTATTGAGGATTGGTTAGAAACACGAGGCCATATGAATATGGCTAAGGTTATGGATGAGCTGCTAAAGTATAAAACGCAGTCTGACTAGGCCCATGAGAAAGTCTGAGATAGCAGGGCCATGAGAAAGCAGCAATGACCTTGTGTATTCTAACTTGGGCTGAAAAACAGGAGCTTGGAATTTGAAAAACAAAAGCACTTAACGAGCCACCTGTGTAAACAATGGAAGGCAGTTGAGATGATATCACCTATTAGTCAAGTACCAATTAGGAGCCTAATCTCTGTAATATGGATGAGCCTATTGTACAGTGTATATTAAGTTGCTTTCTATCTTCAATAAACGGAGTTCTTGGATCCTTACATTAAGTGTCCAGAGCTTTCCTCGTTACGACAGATGGGCACAAGCCGCTGCCAAACACGGGAGCGGAGGAGGGAAAGGGCGACCTCCTCCCCAAAAAGTTCCTCTGCAGATGGGTCAAACCTCTCCGATGAAATCCAAGCAGGTCTGGGCGGGGGGCAGAACAAGGCGCAGGAAAACAGAGGCAAACCGGAGCCAGAAAACAGCCAGATGACCAGGCTGAAAAATAAAGTGAACCTCGGACCCCTCCAACACACACCTTGCCTGAGTTAAGGCAAAAGTGAAGTGCCTCCCATTTCCGAGGAGAAAAAAAAAACTTATCACCCCTCCCCACAGTCTTAGGAAGGCCATCAGCTTGGAATGTGGATCTGCTGGTTAGTTCCTTTGTGTGGGTCAATTACCCTAGGCAAACACCTTCCCCTCCCTCTTTCAACATCTTTCTTTTACAGCGATGGAGGGGAAAGAAAAAAATTCCCTGTTTGGTTTTTTAGAACAAGTAAACCTATGACAGGGTCTTTGCACAATACTTATTGATTCAAATTCAAAAATAAGGATAAATACAACTTTATCTGCTTGGGGTGTCGTATTCCCACCTCCTTGTTGCAAAAGCATGGTTTTCAATACAGAGCGCACATCCCCTGCACCTGGGATCAAGTCAAGGTTTTTGTTTTGTTTAGTTTTGTTCTCTCTTTTTCTTTTCCCATTTCTTTTTCTCACTTTTTTCTCTTTTTTCCCCTTTTTTCTCCTTTCTTCTTTCTTTTTTCTTTTCTGTTACATTGTTTCTATCAGTTACATTCTCAAGGAAGACCCAAACACACATCAAAACAATCTCCATGTACATATCTTAAGACAACAAATAATCTGGCATTGTTCTGGGTTCGTGAGGATTCCCAAAATCACAAACTTTGAGACACGTGTAAGCAAAGCAACTTTATCCTATTACTTGCAATAGCATTCAATACACACTAGTCCCTGAATTCCCGAAAAGCCACTGAGCAGGGGAAGGAGATGAAGCATTGTACATGGTGGGGAGGGGGAGGGGGGGCAGACAGGCCATGCACCTTCAGGGTGTTCCCTGGATCAAAGCAGTGTGCATCTCATTCTCCTCACCTGTCCAACCCAGAACAACCTCCTATATCCTCCTCACCTGAGTGGCATTTTCCAATTGTAACACTGGCTCATGCGTGACCACCGCGCGAACTGGAATCACAATGGCTTATGATACCAACTTCATGCCAACAACAGCTCTGTTGTATCTTTTCCAAAAGTCAAGTGCCCAACAGTAAAACCATACAATATTTTCCCATGCCACATCGACGAACACAACCATGGACCCAGTACAGCAGGGTCTCAAACACGACTCAGGTCCCTGACACAGGCATAAATCAATCAATCTGAAGTTTTAACGTTTTTTCTTTTCTTCATCAATTTTAATATTATTCTTAACCTTTTTCTTTAAATCTCGACTATGGCATGTGTGTGAGGGCATCTAATTGTACGCATGTACCTAGGACTAGGTGTTTGTTGGTTTAAAGCACCAAACACACTGTATAAATAACTTCCCTTTTTTAAAGTTACCAAAACCAAAGTTATGGGCATTTAAATTATCAAATAGATTCAATGGTTCCAATGTTGTGTGTCCATTCTTCAGAGGATTCGTGCATCCAAGCTCTCCCTTTTCTTTTTTCTCCTTCCTCTCTTTCTCTCCTTCCTCTTCTTCTTCTGTTTTGTAGTTGAAGTTCAGACCCAACACGTTGGCATGTTGGAGGGCTCGGAGGCTTAGAGAGAGAGAGTGAGAGAGAGAGAGCTTCCCCGGTGGTTATGTAAGTGGTACCCCTTCTGCGCATGTGTGTGTACATTGGAATTTCCCCACGCCTGCATGCTACACCTCGAGGGGTCTTTTCTAAATCATAGAATCATAGAATCAGCCGGGTTGGAAAGGACCTCTGAGATCATCAAGTCCAACCCTTGATCTACTACCACATGGTTACTAGATCATGGCACTAAGTGCCACATCCAGTCTCATCTTAAAACCTCCAGGGATGGAGAATCCACCACTTCCCTGGGCAGCCCATTCCAATGCCTGATTACCCTCTCTGTAAAGAATTTCTTCCTAATATCCAACCTAAACCTCCCCTGGCAGAGCTCAAGACCATGCCCTCTTGTCTTATTGTTGGTTGCCTGGGAGAAGAGACCAACTCCCACCTGGCTACAACCTCCTTTCAGGGAGTTGTAGAGAGTGATGAGGTCTCCCCTGAGCCTCCCCTTCTCCAGGTTGAACAACCCCAGCTCCCTCAGCCTCTCCTCATAGGACCTGTGTTCGAGTCCCTTCACCAGCCTCGTTGCTCTTCTCTGGACCTGCTCCAGCACCTCAATATCCTTCCTGAACTGAGGGGCCCAGAACTGGACACAGCACTCGAGGTGTGGCCTCACCAGCGCTGAGTACAGGGGAAGAATCACTTCCCTGGACCTGTTGGCCACACTGTTCCTGATACAGGCCAGGATGCCATTGGGCTTCTTGGCCACCTGGGCCCACTGTTGGCTCATGTTCAGTTTCCTGTCAATCCAAACTCCCAGGTCCCTCTCTGCCTGACTGCTCTCCAGCCACTCTGTCCCCAGCTCGTGGGACTGCAGGGGGTTGCTGTGGCCAAAGTGCAGGACCCAGCACTTGGCCCTGTTGAACCTCATCCCATTGGAATCAGCCCAACTCTCCAACCTATCCAGGTCCCTCTGCAGAGCCCTCCTGCCTTCCAGCTGATCGACACTCCCCCCCAGCTTGGTGTCATCTGCAAATTTGCTGATGGCGGACTCAATCCCCTCATCTAAATCATCAGTAAAGACATTAAACAGGACTGGGCCCAACACTGATCCCTGGGGGACACCACTAGTGACCGACCGTCAACTGGATGCAGCACCGTTCCCCACCACTCTCTGGACCCGGCCCTCCAGCCAGTTCCTAACCCAGCACAGAGTGCCCCTGTCCAAGTTGTGGGCTGTCAGCTTTTCCAGGAGTGTGTCATGGGAGACAGTGTCAGAGGCTTTGCTGAAGTCCAGGTAGACTACGTCCACAGCCTTCCCCTCATCCACCAGGAGGGTCACCCGATCATAAAAGGAGATCAGGTTGGTCAGACAGGACCTGGCCTTCCTAAACCCGTGCTGGCTGGGTCTGATCCCTTGTCCATCCTGTAGGTGCTGTGTGATTGCACTTAGGATGATCTGCTCTATAACCTTGCCCGGCATTGAGGTCAGGCTGATGGGCCTGTAGTTTCCCGGGTCCTCCTTGCAGTCCTTTTTGTGGATGGGCGTGACATTTGCCAACTTCCAATCATCTGGGACCTCCCCAGTGATCCAGGATTGTTGGTAGATGATGGAGAGCGGCTTGGCCTGCTCTTCCGCCAGCTCCCTCATCACCCTAGGGTGGATCCCATCTGGTCCATAGACTTGTGAGGATCCAAGTGGCTCAGCAGGTCGCTGTTTCGTCCTGGATTACAGGGGGGCTTTTCCGCTTCTGATCTCTGTCTACAAGCTCCAGAAGCCAGCTGTCCTCAGGACAACCTGTCTTTCTGTTGAAAACTGAGGTAAAGAAGGTGTTAAATACCTCAGCCTTTTCCTCATCTTTGATAACTATGTTCCCGCCCATGTCCAATAAAGAATGGAGGTTTTCCTTGTCCCTCCTTTTGCTATTGATGTACCTGTAGAAAGACTTTTCGTTATCCTTATGTTGCCTCAGGGATTTTTGATTTTTTGATTTTTTAATTTTTATAGGTTTTAGAAGTAGTTATGTAGTGAATGTATATTTTAAATGTAGCTGTAGTATCTTTCTCACAGTATTATATCTCTTATCAGTATTTGCAGTAGAAGTAACGGCAGGAACCTAACGGTTGTAGATATCAAACCCCCTTCCCATATCAATTTTCTTAAGTCCATTAGTTGTTTAGTCTTCTACCCTAACGCCTGCCCCAGGAATGCAAACATGGGGCTGCACGTGCTTTGATGAAGAGGAAGATGATGAAAGAGGGGTCCCAAACGCCCCCAGACTCAATTCCCGAGGGGGTGTGTCGAGGGGCGGAATGGGGCAGAGCCGGGGGGTGGACGAATGAGGATTGGATGGACATCATTATAAAATTGTAACACCTGAGCCAAAAAGCGCGTGTGGGTTTTGTGTTCCTGGAGCCTGTAGGCTCATTAAAACTTCTGCTCTCTTATCTTATCTAATGGCCTGGAGTCTTTTTTTCTCCTCAGTCTTTGAGGCAACACTTAACAGAAGTGGCAAAATTGAGTTCAAATTGTGCCTTCATCTCTCTAATTTTCTTTCTACAAGACCTAATTACATTCCTAAACTCTTCATGAGTAGCCAGCCCTTTTTACCATAATTGGTAGGCTCTCTTTTTTACCCTAATTTCCTTCAAAATCTCCCTGTTCAGCCAGGCTGGCTGTCTTCCCTGTCGGCTTGCCTTTCGGCACACTGGGACAGCCTGCTCCTGTGCGTTCAAGACTTCCTTCTTGAAGCATGTCCATCCCTCCGGGACCCCTTTGTTTTCAAGGGCTGTTTCCCAGGGTACACTCTGAACTAGTCTTCTGAATAGGTCGAAATCTGCCCTGCAGAAGTCCAACGTAGAGGTTTTATTGATGACCCTCTTTGCGTCCGAGTATTGAAAACTATGGTCGCTGTGCCCCAGACAGCCTCTGACCACCACATCTCCCACCAGTCCCTCTCTGTTTGTGAACAGAAGGTCTAGCAGGGTCCCATCCCTGGTAGGCTCATTTACCAGCTGGAGCAGGAAATTATCCTCTATACACTCTAGGAATCTCCTAGACTGCCTCTTCTCTGCTGTGTGGAGTTCCCAGCAGACGTCCGGCAGGTTAAAGTCACCCATGAGAACAAGGGCTGGCGATTTTGAGACATCCGCCAGCTGCTTGTAGAATAATTCATCACCCTTATCATCCTGGTTGGGTGGTCTGTAACAGACTCTGAAACAGGAGCCAGGACTAAAAAGAGTTAACTGAGATATCTTGGCCTGCTAAGAAACCTCAATACCTGTTTTGCTAGAAGAACATTTTAGGAGCACTGGTTAATATCATGTTCTGTTCTGCTCACTGGACCAAAGGCCTTATTATAGAAAGAATAGGAGTAGTACATACACACGGTAATAAATTAGGTAAACTAGACGTTTGAATAAGATCTAGAAGGTCCAGAGTCAGGATTTTGCAAGCTTGAAGAATTCAGGTCACCTAATTGAAGAGGTCAAATTGAGGAAGACGTCCATGGTGACTACCAGAGGGATGAAGGCTTGAGGAGAAGACTCCCACAGTAGAAGACTGCGCATGTCTGGAAAGACTCCGCCCAGAGACTAGCCTACTTATTAATATGTATAATAAATGATGTAACCATGTATCTAAAGTGTATAAAATGGCTTAGTTTTGCACTTGCAAGTCGAGCAAGTTTGTCCAGCGCGAGCTGGCTTGCTCCCAACGTTGAATAAACAAATACCTTGCTACTTAAAGATAAAAAAATCTCTGAGCAGTTTTTCAGGCTGATTTTTCAGATTCAACTCCCACCAGGATATCAACCTTGTTGGCCTTCCCACTCAACCTTATTGTTACTGACTTTAAGTTCTACAGAGTCAAGAGACTCTCTAACATATAGAGCCACCCCTCCACCTCTCCTACGTTGCCTGTCCCTTCTGAAGAGCTTGTAGCCAACATGGCAGCACTCCAGTCATGCGAGTCATCCCACCACATTTCCGTGATGGCGACTACATCATAGCTTTCCTGCTGCACAATGGCTTCCAGCTCCTCTTGTTTGTTACCCATGCTGCGTGCATTAGTGTACATGCACTTCAGCTGGGCTGCTGATTTCACTCTTAACTCGGGCTTTCCACCCTTAGGCTTCTCTCTGGAGAGCCTGGTTTCAATCCCTTCCCCCTTCAAACCTAGTTTAAAGCCCTCCTGATCAGCCCCGCCAACTTATGGGCTATAGTCCTTTTGCCCTTGCTAGATAGATGAAGGCCATCTGCTTTGAAGAGACTAGGTACCATGGAATTTGCCCCATGGTCAAAAAAACCAAAATTCCACCAGTGGCACCAATCCTTTAGCCACCTATTGATAAGATGGGTTTTCCTAGTCCTCTCCTCATTCATCCCTGCTACTGCAGGAACTGAGGCGAACACCACGTGTGCTCCTGTCTCATTAACTAATCAACCTAGTGCCTTGAAATCCTTTTTAATCACACTGGTACTTCTTCCATTAATGTCATCACTGCCAGCCTGGACTACCAGCAGTGGATAATAATCTGAGGGCCGAATTAGCTAGGGAGTCTCCTACTAATATCCCTCACCTGGGCCCTGGGAAAGCAGCAGGACTCCCTGTGGGATGGGTCTGGCTGACATATAGGGCCCTCAGTTCCCCTCAGAAGGGAGTCACCAACTACAACTACCCTTCTTTTTTTCTTTATAGCTGTGGTTGTAATCCGTCTGGTAGACAGGGTGCAACCAGGAGACCCTGCAGACAGATCTTCCTTCTGACTGTCCTCTACCTGATTCTCTGGGTCCAGGGCCTCATACCTGTTCTTTAAGGGCACCCGGGGAGTTGATGGGGGTCAGGAGGGGATTCTTTTACCTCTCCAGTCAGGGACCTGTTTCCACTCCCCCCCCATCTACTTGGTTTGCTCCATCTGCCTGATGGCAGGAGGGGCAGGGCTTCACTGTCTCCTGCTGGAGTTCTTTTGAGGTCAAAAGGGTGCGACTCCACCATTCACTTTCCCTAACGCTTCTTAGCCTCTCTACCTCTTCCTTGAGCTCTGCCACCAAGCACAGCAAATCATTCACCTGCTCACATCGTACACAGACGCTGCTAACGCTGTCCTCAGGTACTAACACCAGGCTCAAACACTCTGAGCAGCCAGAGACCTGAACAGCTGCATCTGTCTTGGTGTCCTTCTTGAGGGGTTCCATCTGTGTGAACACACCCCTTGTGATAACAGCACCAATGGCTTTCACTATTTTGGAAACCATTGCTGGCTTTAGTTGAGTTGCAGGGGAAAAAAAAGCTCACCTGAGAGAGCTGGGAGGTGGCTGTGCCCCTCCTGCTTGCCCTGCCTGCGTGAACTGCCTCGCTCACTGCCATGCCAAGTCCCTGTTTGCCCACTCCGGGTCGCCGTGCTCCGGGTCCCTGGCACTCCCAGCAGCTGTTAAAATCCCACATGGATGAGTGGGCTCCGCCCCCTAGTCAGCTGATTGGCCTCCCAGGAGAGCTCCAGACTATTCATCCTGCATAAATAGTCTCCTGCTTGATTTGTTCAAAGGCTTGTCATTGCTCAGGGGCCCATTGGAAATTACTTCTTTCAGGTCCCTTGATAGGGAGAGCTTATTATAATTTGGAATATACATTCTCTAAAATCCCACAATGCCTAAGAAAGCTTGTGTTTCTTTCTTGTGAGTTGGTGGAGACATTGCTGTTATTTTGTTGAGCACATCCATTGAGATCTGATGATGTCCATCTTGCCATTTTATTCCTAAAAACTGGTTCTCCTCTGCAGGTCCCTTGAACTTACTTTGTTTCATGGCAAAATTGGCTTTCAGAAGGATTTGGACTATTTTCTTCCCTGTCTCAAAAACTTCTTTTGCCATGTTCCCCCATACAGTGATGTCATCAATGTATTGCAAGTGTTCTGGAACCTCACCCTATTCCAGTGCAGTCTGGATCATACGGCGGATGAGTTGGAGGGGGAACCTTCAGGCCCTGGGAGTCAGTCCATTACCTGGAGGTGCATGCTCTTCCCTCCTGCCCCCGCCACGTGGCCTGCGACCCCATAAGGAGCACACACACAGACCACTAGGGAGGGACGGACGAAAGAGGAAGTTTATTGTGGGGATAGGGGTTTATAAGGCTATTGGGAGAGTCAAAGGGGACCAATCACAGGTGCAGGGTCTTACAGGAAAACCAATCAGGTAGAGGGTTAACAGCCAATAGGAAGGGGTTAACAAAGGCCAATGAGAACACCTCGGGACATCTTCCCAGGACACTCCTGCATGGGAGATAAGAGGTCTTTACAGAGGGTGTCGGGAAGAAGGAGCAGTGACTTTGCAGAAATGCAAAAAGCCATTTTAAGACATGTTTAAACAACATTAAAAGCTTCTGCTTCTATAACATTTGAGCTGTTTTCTTCTTTTTCTTCACCAGTCCATCTTTGACAGGACTTTTTCCATAAATCCATTGCCACATCTCCTCCTTTTGTGTTTTCTAGAGCCGGATATGCCTTTAATGATTGAAAGGTTCTGGCACAACTGAGCATGCATGGAAAGACACACATAAAGAGAAACACTACGAAAAGTCCTAGTATGATAGCTACAATAATTTTCTTAATAGTGGAAGAGAGACCTTTAAAGGGCAGCCAGTTGAAAAAATCATCAAAAGTCAAATGATCAACTTGACTGATTTCATGAACCAAAGACTTAAGCTGATTGATTTGGGAGTGAATAGATTGGGAATGATCAGAGAAGTTGAGGCAGCAGAAGCCTTCAAAATCCTGACACCCATGGCCATTTACTAAAAGGAGAAAGTCTATTGCAGCATGATTTTGTAACAAGGCTTTCTTATTGGTTTGGGTATCTTGTAATAGATCCTCAATGGCGGCACTGGTGGCATTAGCTTCTTTTGCTAGCCAACATCCCATTCTGGTAAGGAGCACTAAGGCTTCTGTGGAGCTGACTACTGGAAGCATGATACCACCTAGAACGTTCATGGTGTTGGACCAAAAGTGCATGTTGGAATTGCATTCTGCTGTGAATTCACTCAAGAACTGCATTTTTGCTAAAGGATGTTCTTCAGCTGGAGGTGGGGGTGCTGCAGCCACAGGGACCTGTGCTGCTTTAGGTGGAGAATGTGGTTTTGGTTGTGATGGATAGAAGTTAAGAGATGGGTGTAAACCTTGGAATTGCCTACCCACTCTGCGGAACTTCTTACGTGGGAAGGGTGAGGTTGTTTGGAGGCTAATGTTTCCTTTTGCACGATTTTTGGGAGGACTTACAGGTAAAGATCTCATAAGGGTAGCTGGATTGTACAGTGTTAATTTTCCAAATGTGCAGGGGCCTCCAGCAGCTAATCTAGGAATCATATTCCAGACTCTAAGTCCACAAATTAAAAAGACTCCTTTTGGAAGAATAACTGAATCAGGGGTAGCATGTATCTGGTAAGGAACCTTTTCCTTGCACCAGAAACTGAAGTTGGAATAAGGTCCATAAGAGGTGACATTAATTAATTCAGAGGAGGCAACATATTTGTTGTGAATGAAGTAAAAACAGAGAGGAGATATAATACTCCCCAAGATTTCTAATTCCTCAGGTCTCTGCCACTGATAGCTAAATGTCTGTCTGTCATGTGAAGTTTTTGCTGGTCGTGTGAGACAGTCTAAGAAGGGATTTCTAAACTGATCATGGTCATCACACCAGGGGATATATTGATTTCTAAAATTGCCCCATTCTCTTGGTGTCCAGGGGATTCCTACCAGACAGGTCTTAAAAGGGTGAGAGGGGTCTAAGGTAGATAAACAGATAGAGTCAGTATTTAATGATTGTGTCAGGTTTAGCCAAACATTTTGACCAGAGACCATTACCCAATTTGGAATTGTTGGAGGAGGTGTGGCAAGGGCTCCTGACGTTAAGTCTTTCTGATTTGCTGGTGTTATGCTGCACACAAGAAACAGGATTATCCCAAAAGTGATGCTGATGGGGGATCGCTTCCTGTAGTTGGTGCTGAATCCGTTGGTGCTGTATCTGCTGTTGGTTGAGCTGTGAGGGAAACTTCTTGGTGGATCCTTGCTAGTCTGGACGGTATCCATCTTGGACCTGCTCCTGTGGAAACACACGCATGTCCTCTCCCCCAAACAATTAGGGGGACAGGACCGAGCCATTCTCCTGTCAGGATATCCTTGTATTTTACCTTAGCCTCCCCCGTTTTTAATTTCCCAGCTCCAAAGTGATGTCCAACAGGTGAAACATCCTCATGCAGCCTATTTAAAAAATTGAGGACATACAATGCCTTGTTTAAACATTCTGAAGGAGAGAGGCCTACCGTTGTTTTTTCTTGTTTTTTCAGCATATCTTTTAAAGATTTGTGAGTTCTCTCTACTATCCCTTGGCCCTGTGGAGAGTGAGGAATGCCAGTGGTGTGAACTATTCCCCACATGTTGAAAAATTCTTTAAGGGAAGCAGAAATGTAGGCTGGGGCATTATCTGTCTTTATTTGTTTTGGAATGCCCATTATGGCAAATGCTGAGGAAAAATGTCTCTCAACATCTTTAGCTTTTTCTCCTGTATGTGCAGTGGCAACGAGTCCTGAGCAAGTGTCCACTGATACATGTACATATTTCAATCTGCCAAATTGTGGCACATGTGTAACGTCTGATTGCCAGAGATCTAAGGGGCTAAGGCCTCTTGGATTAACTCCTTCAGATCTCACTGGAGTTACCAACTGACAATCTGGACATGCAGACACAATGGCCTTGGCTTGAGAGCTAGATAATTGAAACATTTTTTTCAGTGATTTAGAATTTTGGTGGAAAAAGTTATGAGAAATTTTTGCTTTCTCAAAATTGTTAGGTGTAGGTACTGAGTTAACTGGAAAGGCTGAATTTGCTGCTTTATCTGCCACAGCGTTCCCTTCTGTAAGTGGACCTGGGAGGCATGTATGTGATCTAATGTGAGTGATATAGAAAGGATGTTTCCTCTGTTGGATTAATAGTAACAATGTTTTAAACAGTGTAAACAACTTTTGATTGTTCAAATCCTTTAAGTAACTATTTTCTATGCGACTCACAACTCCTACAACATAGGCAGAATCTGATACTAAATTCAGAGGCTGTGGAAAAAGCTGGAACGCTCTTACCACAGCTGAGAGTTCAGCAATCTGAGATGAAACAATTTGATGAACATCTGTTTTCCAGTCTCCTTTTTCAAACCAAGCTACTACTGCATTACTAGTCTTCCCCGAGGCATCTGTAAACACTGTCACAGCTTTCTTCAAAGGGCTAGTAGAAAAGTTATTTCTCAGTCTGGGTTGTGAGATGGAAAGAAACTGTAGAAAAGGAATTGTTGGTAGTGAAACAGGAGGGTAAGCCCAAAAGAGTTAACTAAGAAACTTGGGCCTGCTAACAAATTACTTACATCCAAAACGATCTGTGCTTGTTCTACCTACTGGACCAAAGCTTAACACAATGTTAGAGGTACATGTAATAGGCCTAGAGGCAATAAATTAAGACACAGTAAGCTAAAGTAGACATTTGAATAGGAGAAATAGGTCGGGAGTCAGGGCTTTCTCCAAGCTTGAGCGAGCGGGTCAAGAACAATGGAAAGGAAGAAAGGTCAGACTGAGGAAGATGATAATAAGCCCCCTCCCCATGGGATGAAGATGGGATCTCCCCCTAGAATTGGGGATAGAGAGAAGTGCCGCCCCAAGCTCCGCCTGAGCTCCACCTATACTCCGCCTGTTATCAATATGTATGAATAGATGCTGTAATCACTTGAATATGCATTTAATCACACCTGAAAAATTGTATAAAACTGCTGATTTTGTGTGAAGCCGGTGAGCAAGTTTTTCCAGCAATAGCTGGCTTACTCCCAGCGCTGCTAATAAATACCTTTGCTGCTTAAAGATAAAAAGTCTCTGAGCAGTTTCTCAGACCGATTTTTCGGATTCAGTAGATGAGTTATCAGTTTGCCTGTAAAGTCTGACATAACCAGTTGAAAATCAAACAGATGTAAATCGTAATAACGCAATTGAGATTTGGACAGTGGAATATAAAGAAAATCTGGGTCCTTCCCTGACAGTTCTAACATTCGGAGTTTGCCTTTGTGACAGACTTTTGCAAGCATTTCAGGTAAAGTAACAATTGTCTTTGAAAACTGGTGACTGAGAAATACCCATTCCCACAAAAGAAATTTTTTGTTTTTTGAGTCCAATTGTCCTATTACAGCAAAAGGCTGTTTTGGTCCACGAAAGATTAGCAATGCAGTAGGTAATCCTTCCACTCTCCTGTTTACCTGTTGTTCTGAAATTTTTTGATTGATCACTTCAATAATATTCTCTGCTTCTGGTGTCAAGTGCCGAGGAGAAGTTAGTTCTGCTTCTCCTTTAAGGAGTTGAAACAAAGAAGCTAAAAAATCTGTTGAGAAACCAAAAAAGGATCGTATCCAATTGAGATTTCCCAAAAGAGACTGCAGATCGTTTAGTGTTTTTATTTTGGGTGGGCAAGGTTACTGCTTGAGGCCTAAATGTTCTCTCATCTATTATCAGACCAAGGTACTTCCACAGGGAAATTTTTTGTTCTTTTTCTGGAGCTATTTCTAAGCCATGATTACCCAGGGTTTTTTTCACAGATTCATGTACCAGTGTCAATTTGTCAGTATTAGGGGCGGTAATTAATAAATCATCCATGTAATGAAAAATGATAGCTTCAGGAAATTGAGATCGAACTGGCTCAATTATATTGGACACAACAGATTGACATATTGTGGGACTATTTTTCATGCCCTGAGGCAACGTGAGCCAACTTAAATATTTGGAGGGTTCAGCTGCATTAATAGCTGGGATGGAAAATGCAAATCTGTGTGTATTATTAGGATGGAGGTAGATATTAAAAAAACAGTCTTTAATGTCTAAAATAACAAGTGACCATTCAGCTGGGAGCATGGCAGGGGAGGGTAGCCCAACTTGGAGGGTTCCCATCGGCTCTATGATATTGTTGGCTTCTCTTAAATCATGCAATAACCTCCATTTTCCGGATGATTTTTTGATTGTGAAAATAGGAAAGTTCCATGGAGTGTTTGTGGGGACTAACCTCTTTTTGTCTATTTGTTCTTTTGCCAAATTATGAATTTGCCGCAATTTCTCTCCTCTGAGGGGCCACTGGTTTATCCACACTGGTGTGTTTGATGTCCATGTGAGAGGTGGTGCTTGCGGCTCTCCAGTGACCCTCATCCCAAATTTGGAATGGATAAGATAATTCCCCACTGTGTTATTACATCTCTGCCCCACAGGGTTAGTGGAATGTCCAATATAAAAGGCTTAGATGAAGCTACCTTACCCTGTGAGCCTTGGACCAGAAGTGGTAAAATGCTCTGGAGAGGAATTTTGAACCCTCCTAGTCCCTGGATGTCGACAGCTGGTCTTGTTGTACCCCAGGTGCTGGGCCAATCTTTGGTAGAGATTATTGAAACGTCAGCCCCAGTGTCCACTAAACCAGACACGGATTTCTGTTGGCCTGAATTAGGAGAGAGAAGAGTACATTCTATTATAGGTCTGTCAAGAGTAACCTTTTGAGCCCAATTAATGCGAATTCCCTGTTCATCTTGAGTCTCTTCCTCCATGGGTATGACCTGTGCTATTTGATCTTCCGGATTAATCACTGTGGGTACAAAGTTAGGTTTAATTACAACAGACACAACTTTAGGATCTTGGAGACTCATAACCATAGGTAACACAGTAATGCCTAATGCAGTTGCAGAATCTGTTCCTGTGATAACACATTTACCTTTACAATTTGAAACCTGAGAAGAAGCAGAAGCCAATAACACAGTGTGACACTGCCTTTTCTAAGGTTTGAGGTTTTGAAGTTGCTAACTCCAATTTAAAGGCACCTGTTTGGGGTTTTTGTTGGGAACTGTTTGGGAGGGGTAGATTAGATTGCTGAGAAGAGCCTTTTATGTCCACGCGCTGCTCTAAGCGCTGGTTAGACTGTTTCCCGAATTCTGTGTTTTGTGAATAGACCTTGGTGATAGTGGGTTCCCATTCTTGTTAAATAGGGATCGACATTCTATAGCCCAATGTAGCCCTTTTTTACATCTGGGGCAAATGTTTGTAGGAGTGGTTTTTTGAGAATTGGGGTTTTTATATCTTGGGCAGTTAGCTTTCATATGACCTGGACGTTTGCAATTATGGCATATAATTTTGGAGTGGTCTAAGGTTGCTGCTAAGGCTTGGGTCATTTTTTCTGCCATCTGCTGGCTTGCTTCTGCAATTTGGTTGCCTAATTGTATATTAGCCTGTGGTGGGGGGAAACAGTTTTCCCCCCAGAGTTATAAAATGGTAAACCCCCAGGGGGTGGTGACCCTTGGGGTTTGACCCAATCAGCGCTCCTGCAAAATATAAACATATCACACTTAGACCAGAAAAGAAGGGTAGTAGTTGTAGTTGTAGTTGTAGTTGGAGGAGAGGTGGCCATGTTGTGAGCCACGAGGAAGGGGCAGGAGCCCCTCTGGGGGCCACAGCCCCCAGCCCTGGCTGGGGGGCTACAGGGACTTGGAACAGTGTAAGACTGGGCTAAGTATCTGTAGCTGAGTTTTTCCTCCACTGTGGACAGCAGAAGCGGCAGCAAGAACAGCACTGACCGAGAGAAGCAGTGGCAGGGAGCCAGCAGTAGATAAGGAGCAGCAAACAGACATTGCAGCCAGGCAAGAAGACACAGAGTTGTCTGAAGAGAAAGAGAGCAGCAACAGAGAGAGAACTAAGTTCTACAGAGAGAGAATTTGGGGTAAGGACTTCAACCAGAACCCCCAAACTCCTTGGAGACCTCTCCTCTCATAGAGAGGAGGGGGTGGTGGACTCCCACCTGAGAGGAGTCCTAAAATGCTGCAGCACTGCTGAAAGAGGAGCTAAGAAGCTCGGGCGTCCTGAAAACTGGACCAGGATGGCCGATGGAATGTGTGTGTGGGGGGTGACCTTGGGCCCCCCCTCGCTGCTGCTGAGAAGCTAGCAGCCTGAGATCAGAGCACAGAAGCTCTGATAGAACTCTTGAGGCAAAGGCCTTCAACTGAAAGCTGCCCAAGACGTTCTGACTCAGGGGTGAATCCCCTGAGGAAGGGACCTTCATGGGATGTCTTACACCCCATGATATGACGTGGTGAGGCGAGTCTTGTCCCTGCTACGCAGCCCATGGAAGAGAAGACCCTCATTGGAGACAAAGGGCCGAGGGGCTTGGATATCCCCTCGTGTGTACTGGCAGAGATCCAGCTACAGCTGCTGCATGGAAGACAAAGAGAAACTGCTGCCTTAGGGACTGCTGCTCTGAGAGAGGAAAGGATCTTTCCCTTCTTCCCTCCTGGACTTTTATTTGGAAGGGAGAAGAGATTTGATCCACTGTAAATACTGTTTGTCATGGTAGAGATAGTTAAGATTGTATATGATGTATTATACTATTTATTTGTTGTACAGTCTTGTAATATATTCCCTTTCCCCCATTTTGAGTCTTATGTGGTGTCTGCAAAACCCATCTCACACTGGGTTGAGATGTGGGAGGGGGGATAGAACTAGGGAATTGGATTTTGGGGCTCTCAAACCATGACAAGCCTCAGCTAATTGATTAGACATAGACACTTGAGCTTGGACCAGACTATTTGTTAACTTGTCATTAGGGCTAATATCTTTACAAGCCTTTACCATATCCATGGGGGTAGGGTCACGAAGATTTCTGAGTATCTGCTGACACTGTGCATTTGAATTGGAGATAGCTAGCTTCAAGAATAGGGCATCTTGTGCTTCTTTCACACTTATTTGTTTTTCTATAGATTCCTTCAATCGCTCTGCAAAATCAATAAAAGATTCATCAGGTTTTTGAATTACATTATTGAAAGCTGGAGTTGTTTGAGAGGCATCAGCTACTGATTGTAGTGCCTGTAATGCCATATTTCTGGTAACAATTAAGTCTTGTTTTGGAATTTTGGCCTGATCTGTATTTGCAGCATATGGACCCTCACCAAAAATCATTTGTATTGTAGTTTCTATTGGTCTACGTGTAGTGGTACTTGTCTCGTGAGCATATTTTCTAATTAAAGCTTTCCATTCATCTAAAAACAATGTTATTTGTACCTTATTTAGCAAAGATCTCATTATATCTTTTAAATCATTAGGAGTTAGTACAAAGGCTGAGAATAAAGATGATAGAACTCCCATTGCATATGCTGAATTTAAACCATAAGTTGTTACTGCCTTTTTTGCATCCTTGAGAAGGGGTATGGTTAAGGGGTCCCATACAGGGGGTCCGCTGGGAGTGTAAAACACTGGATATGCCTGCAATAAATTTAAACCATTAACATGTCTAGCAATGTTATTTATATCATTATAATTACTGGCACGGTTGGTTCCTGTGGAAGAAAGAAAAGGGTTAGAAGGAGAAATAGAATTGTTAAAATTATTTGACATATTTGAAAATGGATTTGTGCCAGGGTGAATCTACGCTGATACTTTTGGTCTGTGTTTGGCCCTGCCACCTGTGAAAACTTTGCTCTTTCCCTGCCAAGTTATGGGAAAACAAGCACTGATAAATGGGAAAGTTGTCCTTGGAGGGAGAACTTCCGTATAAACTGTTTTAATTGGTCTTCTGTGATTGGTTAATGGCTCGTCAAGGGCATTTGGAGGAGAAAGTGATGATGAAGTGAGGAAGGCTCGCCCCCAGACTCAATTAAGAAAGACCCCCAAAACATACTGCGCATGCGTGAGGGGATTTCCGAAGTTCTCACGCATGCGCAGAAGAGATGCACTTACATAACCGGGAGGTGGGACTGAGGGTCTCTGGCTGGGAGGTGCTGGCCACACCTGGGAGGTTGTGGTCACTCAGTTAATTGTATAAAAGTAGATAGTGCTTTCTTGGAGAGGAGTTAACTTCACACCAAGGACAACGTTGCCTTTCGGCGGGGACGCCTGCCAGTTTTGTGAACTTACTGACTCTCCAAGGATGCCGCTTCTGCTATGGGTAATTATAGGTATGCTAGGTCGATAAGTTAACTTTATGGGCAACAGCTGGGTAACTGGGGCTTATTTCTCTCCTCCTTCCTCCCTTTTGGGTTTGTTCGTTTTGTTGGCCACCCTCTTGGTAATAAATATTGGATTTTGTTAAGCTTTCAACGGTGTCATGGTTTCAAGCTTCAGTATATCCTCAAACCTCCTCCCTAATGCAGGATTATTGGAAGAAAATTTGTTAAGTGTTGTTAAGGACTGCGAATGGTTTGTAGTTGGAAAACTGTTTGATGAATCTGGTTCTGCTGAGCCAGTCACAGCTAGTTCCACACTGTGAGAGGTGGGGGGAATGCTGTCCGTTAGGTGAGTAAGTCTTTGATGCTCGGTTGTGGAGGTGTTCTGAAGCTGTTGTTTTCCTTGCATGTCGTGGCATGATGTATAAAGGTGTGGGGGAGAACTGGAACTGCAAAGCAGAGGTTTGCCCATCCCCAGCGCCGAGTAGAGACAGGGAGGGGGTCCCGGTGACATCACCCCGTCCCACTCGGCATCCATAGGGAATGTGGAAGTTCTCGCTGCTGCTCCGGTGTCGCTGGAAACTGGAAGTTCCACGCTTCCATTGTTTGACCATGCGGTGATGGCGGTCAGGGGCTGCTGCTGTGAAACTGCTTGGGAATGCCGCAGTTGCTGATCTCCTGTCAGGGGCTGCAGGGCGGGAGGGGGGGCTGGAGTCATATAAACGCCTGCTGGATTTTTTTTGGTACAGCTCTGTCCACAAGAGTGCCTTTGGCAGCTATTCCATGTAGTCAGGTGAGGACAGCCTGGGCTCAGGAACGGCAGGACAGGTTCGCTTGCCTTCGGAGGGAGAGGGGGGGAGGGACGGGGAGGGGTTTCGCCGGAGCTGGCTGCGGGCGGTTCTTCCCCCCCTCGTTCTACCGGCAGTCATGACGGAGGAGCCCGGGATGGGGCAGGGGGCTGGGGTGGGTTAGCGCCAAAACCGCCAGTCGTATCAGGGACCAGGGGCATGGCACCGTCATGCACCAACCACGGTGGGGGCTACTGGGGGACTCCTGCCTGCGGCTGTTGGACTGGGTCCCGTTTCCTCCTCCCCAGTTTCCCGCGGCGACTTCAGTCGCCCCCCTTCTCCCAGACCCGGGGGGGGGGGGGCTGCGCTGTTCTCCTGTGGAGGCTTGGAACTTTTCTGTTGCATTTCAAGTATTGCCAAAACGTGGGTCCAAGCTATGTTGCCATGAACCGCTGCTTTATCATTGGAATTTGCAGCCATCCAAATTTGTCTCCCCAGCAAGTCCCAATCTTTAGCCGTAAGACAAAAGGGGAGTTTATAGTCATTTTTAACCATAACTTTGGAAAGGCATTTTAAAGCTGTTTTGTTAGTCGATTTGCCGTTGGAACTCAATAAGTTTTTCAAACCCTTATAGTTCTCTTTTTCAGTCTTAGAAAGAGATGTACCCATTTTACGATTTTAGGGTGGTTTTTTTTTTGTTTTTTTTTAAGGGAATTTCCCGGCGCCTGCTCCTACCAGTTTGTTGACAGGGAGGTTGAGAGGCATTCAAAACAGACTGCTATCCCCAAGGGTTGAGTCATGGTGACTTGCTGAGTCTGCTAATACCTCGAACTGCTTAGACGTCGGTCCGCCATGGAACGCAGAATGGCCCCCTTCTGCGTCTGATAACTGCTTATATCTTCACAGAAGAGTTCAGACAGTTGCAGCCTCACCACGTGGCACCATTTATGGTGGATGAGTTGGAGGGGGAACCTTCAGGCCCTGGGAGTCAGTCCATTACCTGGAGGTGCATGCTCTTCCCTCCTGCCCCCGCCACGTGGCCTGCGACCCCATAAGGAGCACACACACAGACCACCAGGGAGGGATGGACGAAAGAGGAAGTTTATTGTGGGGATGGGGGTTTATAAGGCTATTGGGAGGGTCAAAGGGGACCAATCACAGGTGCAGGGTCTTACAGGAAAACCAATCAGGTAGAGGGTTAACAGCCAATAGGAAGGGGTTAACAAAGGCCAATGAGAACACCTCGGGACATCTTCCCAGGACACTCCTGCATGGGAGATAAGACGTCTTTACAGAGGGTGTCGGATAGAAGGAGCAGTGACTTTGCAGAAATGCAAAAAGCCATTTTAAGACATGTTTAAACAACATTAAAAGCTTCTGCTTCTATAACATTTGAGCTGTTTTCTTCTTTTTCTTCACCAGTCCATCTTTGACAGAACTTTTTCCATAAATCCATTGCCACAGGATCAGTCCATGGGAAATAGTGCAGCTGTGTTTCCACCCCTGGGGCAGTCGGTTCCACATGTACTGGATGCCTCTCCAGGTGAAAGCAACCTGTGACCTGCACTCTTCTGTTAGAGGAATGGAGTAAAATGCATTAGCAATCTCAGTGGTGGCACCACTTTCATACCTTGGACTCCAGTTTGTACTGAAGTTCTGTCATGTCCGGTATGGCAGCACTCAAAGGCATTGTAACTTCATTCAGGCCACAATAGTCTACTGTTAGTCTCCATTCTCTGTTAGACTTTCACACTGGCCGTATGGGGCTATTAAAGGGTGAGCGGGTCCTGCTGATCACTCCTTGACTCTCCAGTCGTTGAATCAACTTATGGATGGGAATCAGGGAGTCTCGGTTGTTGCAATATTGCTGCTGGTGGACCATTGTGGTAGTGATCTTTGACCTTCAGCAACCTCACATTAGAAGGGTCCTTAGAGAGACCAGACAGGGTAGACAGATGCTAACTTTCCTCTGTCACCAGGGCAGCTATACCCATCGATACCCTTCTGGGTCCTTGAAATACCCTCTCCTGAGATAGTGTATGCCAAGGATGCACAGAGCCTCTGGGACAGTCACAATAGGGTGCTTTTGCCACTCATTCCCAGTCAGACTGATTTCAGCCTCCAATACAGTCAGCTGTTGAGATCCTGCTGTCACTTCATGTTGTATTTTAAGTTAAATGGGAAAGATTTTTGGTGAATTTTTTCATACCATCACGTGGTTTGAATCATGGAGGACCCTCCCCCCTCATCTGAGCTGAGTTGGGGAGGGATTGCCACCAGCATCTCGGGACCTGCTGGAAAGGGGAGTCCCTGCAGTGAAGCATCACAAGAACTCAGGAGACGGGATAAAATCCCCAGTGCTTCCGGAACTCACTCTCTTGTTCCAGGGTGTAGTTGCCAAGGGAAAGGACCACCACAGCCCCAGCGCTGGGCACTTTGAGGAGTTGCCCTGGCTCCGTGTGACACCGACCACTTTCAGAGCAGCTTTTGCCAGCTTTTGCCACCAGCTGGCTGAAGGTGCAAGTGCCACTGCTGCAGCCACACTGATAGCTTGGGAATTTCCCTTCCAGGAGCCCTACAGTCGCTGCCACATGGATCGAGACCGCCGTCCCCAACTGAGTCGTCCTGGCATGACCAACTGTTGTTGATAGTTCAGGATTTTCCCTTTTGGGAACTGCACAGGGTGGCCTGTGACTGCCCAGTCCCAGCACTGCACCGGGTCATCCTGGCCCCACCATTGTCACTTCATATGGTTTGCTACACTGGATCCCATGCTACAGCCCTGGCGGCATAGGACTTCTCTTCGAACAAGATATCCTTCCAGATTTTGTTTTAACCTGGGGGAGGGGGTGGTTAGGTGATATTTTCTGCTATTGTTGGGGTTTTTTTGTGGTTTTGTTTCTTTCTGTTTTTTTTAGTAAAACTTGTTATTTTTTCTTCATTCAGACTCCTCCCAACTTCTACTTTTTCAATATTTGGGGGGAGGGAAATAAAAGACAGAAAAGGAGGGTTTATCTCATTAGAGGTCTCACCTCCTGAACATATTGTCATTAAACCAAGACACTCCAGAAATACAAATGAGTTCTGCCCTTTTATAGCTTGATGGCATTAGTGTACACTGTGCACTGGTATCTACTAGAGCCTGTGGATCTGACATTCGAGGACATTGGATCCACACAGTCCAGTAAATCCAGTTGTCCCTCTCTTCCACCTGGCTGGAGGCAGGGTCTCTCTAATACTGATCACAAGGTTCCCTGCTTACTTCTTGTAGAAATGAACTAGAACATTGTTCTGTAGAATCAGTAGTGCAATCAGACCTTCCATTCTGTCTGAGAAACTGCCCACTGGAGCCTGGAGCAGCAACTTTCCTGGATGAACTCCCATTTGTGATTGTGTTTTCCCCTGCAATTCCATCACCTGTGCCTCTAGGGTTGACGTAGGTTTTCCATCCCACTTCATCACACCCTCTCAGTGGTCCCACAGGTGAAACCATAGGGTACCACTATGGAGGACCAGGCATAAACATGTCTCAGTTTACTGAGACTGAAGTGTTTTGCTAAGGAGAATGAGTTATGAGGTAGACCAAACTCCTCCCTCTAAGCAATTGTAAATCCGAAATAAGGAGGATCCAATTGAGGAAGTATGGAGAAAGGAAAAAATAACAGTCCTTTATTAAAGGATATATGTGTATTGACAGAACAACAAAAGAACACAGAAACAACCAAACAATAATCCTGTCCCCAAAAGTCCCCTTCAAAAAGGAAACAGTTCAGTACTTTCTGCCTTTTGGCACAATTCTAACCACGGCCAGCAGGGGGCGCTGTTGGATCTCTGGAGGAGCAGAGCCTGCAGTGCTTGGTGTTGACCAGCAGGGGGTGCTGTTGGGCTCTGGTGGTCACCACGTGAGGTCCTGGCGTGCAGGAGAAGCTGACAAGGGAAATTCCCCCCCCCCCGAGAAGGGGAAGGGGAAAAGAGGAAAAAGGGAGCTCTCCCCACTAAACTCACACTGTCTGCAGCTGGCTGTGGCCAGGATTTCCCCCTTTTCGTCAATGGACACACACTGTTGCTAACATGGGATCGGAGGAGGGAAAAGGCAACCTCTTCCCCAAGAAGTTCCTCTGCAGATGTCAAACCTCTCCTATGAAGTCCAAACAGGTCTGGACTGGAGGAAGAACAGGGTGGAGGAAAGCAGAGGCAAACTGGAACCAGAAAACAGCCAGATGACCAGGCCGAAAAACAAAGTGAACCTCAGACCCCTCCAACACACACCTTGCCTGAGTTAAGGCAAAAGTGAAGTGCCTCCTGTTTCCGAGGAGAAAAAAACACAACTCATCACCCCTCCCCACAGTCTTCGGAGGGCCATCAGCTTAAAATGTGGATCTGTTGGTTAGTTCCTTTGTGTGGGTCAATCACCCTAGGCAAACACCTTTCCCCTCCCTCATTCAACATCTTTCTTTTACAGCGATGGAGGGGAAAGAAGAATTCCCTGCTTGGTTTTTTTAGAACAAGTAAACCTGTGACAGCATGTTTTGTCTCAGACATTCTGACTGTTATGACAGGAAAGGTGTGATTGGAAGAGAGAGTCTTGTGGAGGTGGGGCAGTGCTGTTCTGAGCCAACTTCCTGCTCTTCCTTGAGACTAGTGCTCAGCCCCGCCCCCCTGTCTCACTTCCTGGAGGAGGGCTCAAAGGACTGGCTGTGCGTGCACATACAAAATGGCACAAAAAGTCCAGTTTACAAAAGAGGCATGCACCAGGTTAACTATAAAAAGAAGTGGATCAGGCCCCCTCACTCTCTTCTTTTTCCTTTCTTTCTCTTTTGCTTTCTTTGTCCCACTACTCAGGCTCCAGACTATCCATGTGGCAGGACCAGCACAGGATCTAAGGACTGGTGATATTCTTTGTTGTCTTTCTCCCTTTTCAGCCTTTATTTCTCGCCTCCCTTGCTTTGCCTGGATGTCTCAGTTTGAGACAATTTGGAGGGGCAGAGACCTCAGACAGAAGTCTCCTTCCTTTGATTTGATACCCCTGGTTCTCTCCAATACAGAGAGAGAGAGAAATATCAAACACTCCCAGATGTAAGTGAAAAAATAACTCTTTATCAAGAAGAATGCTAAACAATACTGATGAAACTGGGTTAAGCTAACCAGAGAAATTACCAGGTGTGCAAGCCCTGTGAGTCATCAGCCTTCCAGTCTTTTCACACTGGTGGATACATTATTCTCCTAGGAAAGTATCACCCTTAAGTACCTCCCCACAGTCTAAATTAGTAGGCATATTTGGAGAAAAGAGAAAATAAAAGGTGGATACCAGAGTCTTTGTGTAACCCAGGATACTGGACAAAGCATGGCTATCATATTCTACCTCCTACTCCATACTGAAGTATGTTGTGGGAGTGGGGGGCTTGTGGAAGTGTGTTGTGGCTTGTGAGTCAGCACCTTTGAGGAGTTTGTTGTGGGAGTTGAGAGCTTATTGAAGTTTACTTCAATTAAGGGCTTGTTAGCCACCACTTGTGGAAGTCTATTGTACAAATTTAAGGGTTCGTTAGTGTTATAGGTTATAATCTGAGAGAGGAATTTTTCTTTCCCTGCTTCCCTGTAAGAGAAACAGAGTTCAAATAGGGAAGGGGGAAGGGGAGGTCATTAGCTTTAAAAAAGATTTAGCCCACGGAGCTGCATTCTTAGCTAATGGCCCATTTTCAAAGGCTGGCTCTGCTCGGAGGGGACACAGTGAGTCTACTGGCCTCTCTTTGGAGGACGGAGACAGGGTCTGTGTGCGGAGCATTTGGAGAGAAGGCCTGGAAGTCTGTTTGTCTGACTGCCTGTCCTGGTCAGCCGGGACTGCTGACTTCAGCTTGGCCTGGGAGCTGTCTCTTGTCCCCAGCCCAGATCTGCTGTGTTCCATCGGAGAGTCTCTGTGCTCGCTGGGAGAAAAGGAGGAGTTTTTAGGGTACCATCAACAGAGAACCGCAGTGAGTCCTGTTGGGGGTGAACTGTTTTCCTTACCCCTTCCTTCCATTGGGGGTAGGGTCCCCCATCTTCTTTTCGACTCCTCCTGCGACCCAAGAGCAACCCCCAGACCCCTCTCCCCGCATGGTGACCGCCAGAGCCCAACAGCGCCCCCTGCCGACCACAACAGCAAACTGCAGGCCCTGCACCTTCAGTTATCCAACAACGCCCCCTGCCGACCACAACAGAGAACTGCAGGCTCTGTACCTTCAGTGACCCATCAGCGCCCCCTGCAGGCAACGACAGAGTACTGCAGGCTCTGCACCTTTGGCGATCCAACAGCGCCCCCTGCGCTAAAGGACAGAGAAGTATTCATCCAGACCTTTTTTTTTCTAGGACTACTGTCTAGTTTTATTTGTGTTCTGTTACTGTTTTTGCTAAGATACATATATCTTTTAATAAAGGGTTGTTATCTCTTCTGTTTTCCCCACTTCCTCGATTAAAGCCCCATAATTTTTAATTCACAATTGCTGAGAGAGAGGAGTTTGTTTTGTCCCATAACTCATCCTCTTTAGCAAACCTTCCAGTCTCTTCAAAGTGAGACAGTTAGCCAACACCTTTTGAGTCTGAACAGTGAGTTGGTTGCCAGAGCTAAGGCAACTATACAATAAAAACATAAAAGGATTAAAAAGAAGAAAGGAGTGATATGGAGATAACATGGTCTTTTTTCGCAAGCATCCTGACTTCTGGAAACTCAGGAGGTGGACCCTTAGGCCTATTTCATCTGTCTATCACCCCAAAATTGGTTTATTGACTATAGACACTCAAACTGCCTAAAGAAAAAGGTATAAAAAGAGATTGGACCCGAGCAAAAGTTGGGGAGATGTTCCATCAACTCTGTGGAGGTAACAGACAGGATACCTTTTCTCCCTCCACCTTCTCGGGACACTTTGGGGTGAGCGAGCACTTTATATATATGTACTAATTTTACTTTTACTCCAAAGTACTTTAAAATTTTTACTTACTCTTTGTTAGTTCTTTTGCTTTAGAGGGGGTGGTTAAGTTTTTGCTTTACTTCTGCTTTGTAAGTTGTCTCACGTATTGGTAAGTTGCTTTTTCTTTAGGGTGTGTGCTTAAGTTTTTGTTTAAGTTTGTAAGTTATTCATAAGTTATTTTAGAGTGTGCACTTTGTGAGTGGCTTTGCTTTACTGTTGTTGCTTAGGTTTTGCAGTATTAATATTCTTTGTAAGCTGCTTTGCCTTAGAGCATGTGCTAATGCCCGACCTTGTTGCTGTTGCTACATGGTTTTAGTATAACTTTGGCAGTTAAACATTATCACTGATGACACAAACCCTGTAAGTTGTCAAACTTGTTTTAATAAAGGTGTTATTTCATGAAATGTTAGAGTGAGTCCATTTTTAGGTGCTGACAGTCTTGTCGATGGCGAAATAACTCATAGAAGAAACCTGCTGAGGGGTTTTCCTACCACTATTAAGTGCAATGCTTATATAAACAGGTATCGCATGTCTTGTCTGTCTTGGTGAATCTGTTAAGCGAAGGGTCTCATTTGGTGAAACGCTAACAGACTGTTTTGGGCCTTAAAAGGCTTTGATATCCTGGGGAGGACTGTTTCAGTTTAATGAGACTGAAGTGTTTTGTTAAGGAGGATGAGTTATGAGGTAGACCCAGTTCCTCCCTCTAAGCAATTGTAAATCCGAAATAAGGAGGATCCAATTGAGGAAGTATGGAGAAAGGAAAAAATAACAGTCCTTTATTAAAGGATATATGTGTATTGACAGAACAACAAAAGAACACAAAAACAACTAAACAATAATCCTGTACCCAAAAATCCCCTTCAAAAAGGAAACAGTTCAGTACTTTCTGCCTTTTGGCACAATTCTAACCACGGCCAGCAGGGGGCGTCGTTGAGCTCTGACAGTCACTGCATGAGGCCCCAGTGTGCAGGAGAAGCCGACAATGGAAATTTTCCCCCCAACCACTGAGAAGGGGAAGGGGAAAAAGGGACAAAAGGTGTTTTTTCCCATGAAACTCACTCTGTCTGTGGCTGGCTGTGGCTGGGATTTCCCCCTTTTCGCCGATAGGCCCGAACCTCTGCCAAACATGGAAGTGGAGGAGGGAAAGGGCGACCTCCTCCCCAAGAAGTTCCTCTGTAGGTGGGTTAAGCCTCTCTGATGAAGTCTGAGCAGGTCTGGGATGGGGGCAGAAACAGGGCACAGGAAACGAAGGCAAACTGGAACCAGAAAACAGCCAGATGACCAGGCTGAAAACAAAATTACCTCAGAGCCTCTCCAACACACACCTTGCCTGAGTTAAGGTAAAAGTGAAGTGTCCCCATTTTCTGAGGAGAGGAGGAGAAAAACTCATCACCCCTCCCCACAGCCTTAGAGGACTATCAACCTGGAATGTGGGTTGCCGGCCAGTTCTTCTGTGTGTGTGAATCACCCCTTCCCCCTCCCTCGTTCAACATCTTTCTTTTACAGTGAGGCAGGGGAAAATAAAATTCCTGCTTGGATGTTTAGAACAAGTAAACCTATGACAAGGACACTGATAGACAAAAAAATAAATTAATACAGGTTGGATAGAAAATTCTTTTCTGCCCCTTTTCACATGACAGGACCTATTAACTACTCCTTTTGTGTGGCTCGGTCTCTGGCTATCTCCTCACAACAGGGAAAACTAGTAAGCCAACTCCCTCCCCCTCCCAGCTGGTCGCCATCCTTTTTCACAGTGATAATGGGGAAGAATTCAAGCAGGAGTTTTAAAAGTAAAACCTATGACAGTGATAATGGCACTCAATCTGAGGGAGAAATGCAGAGGACTGTTTTTCCCCAATCTTTTACGCATTTCTCCTTCAGGTCTGCCACAACAGTTTTTGAAGAGTTTAAATTCCATCTAGATGTTAGAGATACCTTACTCTTTGCATGTTTGGCAGTTTGCATTTTGATGCTCTATCTTATGTATGAAGGTAGGACCAAGATCTATCAGGAATGTGTCCAGAAGCCCGCCCCAGGAGTGGATAGTTTTGAGTGGCATGGGTTGTGGGAGGACATGGGTAAGTTCTTGGAGAATGTTTCTACTCCAATGACCTGGAAGTTCACCCTTGAACAACTGCAGGACCCAGGGAAAAGTACCACAGTAGATCTATGGAGGGGTAGCTTGTGGTTGCATGTGGAGCCCTGGTCACTGCCTACCGAAAGCTACTCAGTATGGTGCAGCACCTCCAGGAGGAAAAGAAAGGGAACAAAACACCTGACACCATGGCAACTCAGAGTGTAACAAAACCAGAGGGACAACCCAGGCCAATAGAAGTTGCCCCTATCCAAAAGAGAAAATATAAGACCAAATCAGTTCACCAGGTAGACGATGATGGGGAGGCAAGACCCTCACAAATAACAGACCCAGAGTCAGAAATAATCACCAAATCCCTTTCGTTTGATAATCTCCACAACCTGAGGAAAGACATCACTCGATGACCGGATGAACCCCTTCTAACCTGTTTGATTTGAGTCTGGGATCCTATGGATGAAGTTGCGCTGCTTGATGGTACCAAAGCAAGGTATTTAGGATCCCTGTCTCAGGATGCGGGTATTAACCAGGGGTTTGTAAGAGTCAGAACCCCTTCATCTCTGGGCACAGCTTTCAAGAAGCGTAAGAGAGAGATTTGTTTACAGAGATGACCTGCAGGGGCATCATCTTTGCACCTGGGAGACCATGGAAGATGGGATCTGATGCCTCAGAGAAACGGCACTGTTAGAGATACTTTTCACAAGGGACGGGCAATCCAATAGCGACCCTGACGAGGTCAAGTGCACATCACAGATGTGGTGGAACCTCGGGCGTGCAGGGCCACCCATATATGCTAATTTCCTGGTGACAATGCACTGGAAGAAAAATCAAGAAACAGTGGGCACTATTTTGAGTAAACTCAGGACATATAATGAGATTGTCCATGCCCTGTTATGGCCCCCTATCTCTTCTGTAGAAAAATAAGTTGCAGACCTCCAGGCACTAACTGAGGAAGTAAAAAATGACCACAAAAAACTCAGAGAGGAGTTTAAAGAGAGCATTGTCCATGTCTCTTGCCGGTGCAAACTTAGGTCCCTGCTATCTGGAACAGGTGTCCCCTGGCTAGGGAGAGGGGGTACACCACATGGAGCAACCTGTGGTTTTTCCTATGGAAAATGACCACAGGCAATTCCATGAAGATGGATGTAGCCCCAGTCTCCCATGGGCAAGCCCCTAGACAGAACCAGAGTGACGATAACATGTCTGATCCCTTAGAAGACACCTCCCGTATGTACTCACAGGGAGAAAGCCGCGATTACCAAGACCAGCATTAGAGGGGTGCTGCCTTTAGCCAGGTAGAGGCACAGGATAACTGTGTCTATTGGACTGTGTGGATCTGATGGCCTGGCACAGGAGACCCACAAGAATACAGAGCTTTGGTTGACACTCGTGGACAATGCACTCTAATGCCATCAGGGCATGTGGGCGTGGAGTCTATTTCAATTGTTGGAGTAACAGGGGGTTCTCAAGAGCTGGCAGTGGTGGAAGTTGAAGCGAGCTTGATGGGGAAGGAGTAGCAGAGACAGCCCATTGTGACTGGTCCAGACATCCCATGTATCCTGGGTATCGATTGCCTAAAGAATGGGCATTTCAAAGATCCAAAAGGACATTGGTGGGCTTTTGGGATAGCTGCTGTAGAGACAGAAGGGATTAAACAGTTGAATGCATTGCCTGGTCTCTCAGAGAATCCTTCTGCTGTGGGACTGCTAAAGGTTGAAGAACAGAAGGTGCCAATTGCCACTGCAACGGCTCATTGTGGGCAATATTGCACAAACCGAGACTCCGTGATCCCCATCTATAAGATGATCTGAAAGCTGGAGAGCCAAGGAGTGGTCAGCAGGAATTGCTCACCCTTCAACAACCCACATTTGGCCCATGCATAAGCCCAATGGAGAATGGAGACTGACAGCAGGCTATCATGGCTTGAATGAAATTACCCCATCATTGAGTGCTGCTGTGGCAGACATGCTGGAGCTTCAGTATGAACTGGAGTCTAAGGCAGCAAAGCGGTGCCACCATTGACATTGCTAATGCGTTTTTCTCCATTCCTTTGGCAGGAGAGGGCTGACCACAGGTTGCTTTCACCTGGAGGCGCATGCAGTACACCTGGAACTGACTGCCCCATGGGTGGAAACACAGTGCCACCATCTGCCACAGACTGATCCAGGCTACACTAGAGAAAGGTGAGGCTCCAGAACATATGCAGTACATTGATGACATCATTGTATGGGGGAATACGGCAGAAGAAGTCTTTAAGAAAGGAGGGAAGATCATCCAGATCCTCCTGAAAGCTGGGTTTGCCATCAAATGGAGTAAGGTCAAGGGACCTGCCAGAGAAATCCAGTTCCTGGGAGTGAAATGGAAGGACAGATGCCGTCAGATCTCGACAGAAGTCATCAACAAGATAACGGCAATGTCTCCACCAACCAGCAAGAAGGAAATGCATACTTTCCTAGGCGCCATAGGTTTCTGAAGGATGTACATGCCAGAATACAGCCAGATTGTAAGTCCTTTCTACTTCGTAACACATAAGAAGAATGATTTCCAGTGGGGCCCTGAACAGCAACAAGCCTTTGAACAGATCCAATAGGAGATTGCTCACGCTGTAGCCCTTGGGCCAGTCAGGACAGGACCAGAGGTAAAGAATGTACTCTACCCTGAAGCTGAGGAAAATGGTCCTTCCTGGAGCCTCTGGCAGAAGGTGCCTGGAGAGACTCAAGGCCGACCACTTGGACTCTGGAGCCAAAGCTACAGAGGGTCTGAGGCCAGCTACACTCCAACAGAGAAGGGGATTCTAGCAGCCTATGAAGGAGTTCAAGCCGCCCCAGAGGTGATCGGCATGCAAGCACAGCTCCTCCTGGCACCCCGACAACCAGTGCTGGGGTGGATGTTCAAGGGAAAGGCTCCTTCTATGCATCATGCCACTGATGCGACGTGGAGTAAGTGGATTGCTTTGATCACGCAGCATGCCAGAATCAGGAACCCTAATCGCCCTGGGATCTTGGAGATAATTACAAATTGGTCTGTGAGAATTTTGGTCTGGCAGAGGAATAATAACAGGTGGCATGTGCTGAGGAAGCTCTATCATAAAACTAACTACCAGAGGACAAAAACCATGCTTTTTTCACTAACAGTTCCTATTGCATTGTAGGGATGAACCGGAAATGGAAAGCAGTCGTATGGAGCCCCACACGACAAGTTGCAGAAGCCACAGAAGGACAAAGTGGATCAAGTTGTAGAGCTCAGAGCTGTCCAGCTGGCTTTGAATATTGCTGAATGAGAGAAGTGGCCAAGACTTTACACTGACTTGTGGATGGTGGTCAACGCTCTGTGGGGGTAGTTGGACAGATGGAAGAAGGCCAGTTGGCAACGTAAACCCATCTGGGCTTCTGAAATGTGGTGAGACATTGCAACCTGGGTAGAGAAACTGAATCATGAGAGTCTACCCTGTAGACGCACATGTGCCCAAAAGCCGAGCAAATGAAGAACATTGCAACAATGAACAGGCAGATTGAGCTGCCCAAGTCAACGTGTCACAGTTAGACCTTGATTGGCAGGATAAGGGAGAGTTGTTCCTAGCTCGATGGGCCCATGATGCCTCAGGTCATCAGGGAAGAGATGCCACCTCTAGGTGGGCGCGAGACCAAGGGGTGGATTTAACCATGGACACTGTCTCCCAGGTTATCCACGATTGTGAAACATGCACTGCAATCAAGCAGGCTAAGAAAGTAAAGCCCCTGTGGTATGGTGGGTGATGGACCAAGTTTAGATATGGGGAGACCTGACAGATTGATTACATCACACCGTTGCAAACTCACCAAGGTAAGCTCTATGTGCTCACCATGGTGGAAGCAAACACTGGATGATTGGAAATGTACTCTGTGCCTCACGCCATTGCCCAGAACACCATCCTGGGCCTTGAAAAGCAAGTCCTGTGGCAACATGGCACCCCAGAGCAAATTGAGTCAGACAATGGGACTGACTTCAATAGCCTAGTTACCACCTGGGCTAAAGAGCAGGGTATTGAGTGGATATATCATATTCCCTATCATGCACCAGCCACTGAGAAGGTTGAACAGTGTAATGGACTGTTGAAAACCGCTTTTAAGGCATTGGGTGGGGGGACTTTCAAGCACTGGGATCAGCATTTAGCAAAGGCTACTTGGTTAATCAACACTAGAGGCTCTGTCAACCAAACTGGCCCCTCCCAATCAGAACCCCTTCACATTGTAGAGGGAGATAAAGTCCCTGTAGTGCACCTAAGACGGTTTGGATTAGTCCTGCCTCAAGCAAAGGCAAACCCATTTGGGGGATTGTTTTTACCCAAGGACTGGGTTGCACTTGGTGGGTAATGCAGAAATATGGAGAAACATGATGTATACCTCAAGGGGACCTAATTTTTGGGTAAACTGTCCATAACACTTTGCCTGTGTGTGTATATATTCGTAAATGTGTATGTAATTGGCATACTGCAGGTATGTGTATGGTGTCTTGGTTTGAACTGCTCCCCCTCTCAGGTTCATGGAGGTCCTGAGTTAGAGCTGATAGATGATTGGTCCCAGGGAAGTCCCCCCTGAGGAACCAATCGCAGATCTTCTTGTTCGCTCCTGCAGAAATTACATATACACAACAACCAGAAACTGTTGGCAGTCAGTCTGTGTGTGTGAGAGTGTGAGAGAGAGAGAAGCCGAGGGGTGGACGGGGCCCCCAGTGCGGGGGTCCCTGTGCCCCACGGCCCTGGCCAAGCTGGGGCTGAAGGCAGCGTGTAGGAGTGTGTGTGTGTTGTGAGAGAGAGACTCACAACCGCTGAGGTAAGAGGGAGAGAGGCAGGCCTTCTGCCAGGCCCTCTTCCCCCCCCAACCAGACTGGGGGGCGTTTGGGACAGTTATAACTGGACCGAACGCCTGTAGCTAAGCTGGGCTTCCCCCCACTGTAGGTGGGAGTGGATGTAAGGCTTAGTATTTGAAGCTGAGTCAGGAGACGGGCCCAGGGGTGACCCAGGTCTGGAGAAGCAGCTGCAATATGTAGAGCTGGAAGAACTCCAGGCAAAAGTTGGAGACGGGCCAAAGGGCTTGGGAGTTGCGCCTGCAGTGATTTAAACAGGGGGGCAGCTGAAAATTGACGGAGGAGGAATGAATTCCAGGACGCGTGCACGTGATAAGTTGAGTTGAACTACAGCAGCTATGAAACAGAGGGAGAGAGAGTCACACAGCAGAGATGGCACAGAACCAAGGAGAAAGGACTCAGAACTGTCTTCTTGGACTTCATGATGAAGAGAAGACCTCAACAAAGAGCTGGAGGTTGGTGGGGGGTGATCAGAGAAACCCTTCTCCCTGATACCCCAATGAGAGAAAGACTGCTTAACTATCAGCCTGAGGGCTTCTCCTCAACTGACTGTGGGAGGGGTTCGAAGGGGTGGTAGGATTGTGTTAATATCGTGTATATAATTGCTCTTCAGTTTGTATAGTATTTATTTTGTATAGGAATGAACTGTATATATATATCCCCTTCCCCTATACTGAGTTGTGCCTGCCTGAAAATTTCTCTTCGGTGTTGAGGTAAATTATGGAGAGGTGGGGGAGCTTGGAGATTGGATTTTTAGTGGGGTAAAACCACCACAGTATGGTTAGAAAGTTCAAATCCAATATAGCATGATGGTATGAAAAAATTCGGGGTGAGTAATTTTATGGTTTAGTTAAATGAAGAAGATTTTCTTGTTGAATTTTTTTTCATTTCATCATGTGATGTTGGAGGGCATGGGGGATACCTCCCCTCTCTTCCCCTCCCTCCATGCGGGGAGGGGTGGGGATCCCCACGAGAAGTGCCACGAGAACTTAGGATGGACAGAAAAAACTACTGATGCCACCAGAACCTGCTCTCTGATTCTGGTGGGGAGGGGAGGGTGCAAACGCAGGAGCGTGGCTGGGTCGCGCGCTCTCTCTCTCTCTCTCTCTCGTCATGGATCTTGGCTCTGGTCTTTTCATTGCCGCTTCCTCGTTGCTGGCCCCACACTGGCTTCTCGCTCCATGTATGCTCCAGTGAGTCTAGTACCTTTTAGAGGTACTTAGAGGGCACTCACTAGCACCCTGTCCTTCTAACCTTTTCATACCATCCCACAGCTTGCCAGGGACAAGCCTGATATTGTCCCTCTCCCCCATCACATCTAGTTTAAAACTCTCTCAATGAGCCCGGCTAGTTGCTGGGCAAAGACTGTCCTCCCTTGCTGAGAAACGAGTCCCATCTGATGCCAGCATACCATTGTCAAAACCCCAAAATTATGATGGTGACACCAGCTGCTGTTGGAAACTGTAACAATAATGGACGCCTTCTGCTAGAGTTTTGTGCGGAGCAGCAGCTCACCATCACCAACACTATCTTTCAGCAGAAAGATAGTTTGAAGCCAACCTGGATGCATCCTCGATCCAAGCATTGGTACCTCATTGACTATGTTTTGGTGCGACAGAGAAATGTTCGCGATGTTCGTCATACCCGAGTGATGCCTAGTGCAGAATGTCAAACAGATCATCGCCTTGTGCATTGTAAACTTAACTTCCACCTTAAGTTCAAACCTAAAAGAGGCAGTATTCCAAGGAGGAGTCTCCAAGTTAACAATCTTCAAACAGCTACAGTGAGAGACAGCTTCCAGGTAAATCTTCAAACTAGACTCGAAGATCATTCCATAGATCCCTCTCCTGAAGCGCTTTGACAACATATTAAAAATAACATCCTGCAGTCCTCTGAAGAATCCTTAGGGTTCTCCCTCAAGAAGAACAAGGACTGGTTTGATGAAAACAATCAAGAGATCCAGGAATTGTTGGTAAAGAAGAGAACTGCCCACCAAGCACACCTTGCTCAGCCATCTTGTTATGTAAGAAAAGCAACCTTTTGTCTTGCATGCAGTAAGCTCCAACAGAAACTTCGAGACATCCAGAACAAGTGGTGGAACAATCTAGCAGGAAAAACTCAATTATGCGCAGATTCAAGTGATTACAGAGGATTCTATGAGGCTTTGAAAGCAGTGTATGGACCTACACACCAGGTTCAAAGCCCTTTACTCCGTGCAGATGGTCAAATGCTTCTCACAGATAAAACTTCCATTCTGAATCGATGGTCTGAACACTTTCAGACTCTCTTCAGTACCAACCGTGTAGTTCAAGGCTCAGCAATTCAGTGCATTTCACAACAACCGGTGAAAAATGAATTGGATATTGCCCCTACTATGGGAGAAACTCTTAAGGCCATACAGCAGGTGAAAATTGGCAAGGCAGCTGGGGTTGATGGAATCCCACCTGAAGTCTGGAAGCGTGGAGGCCAAGTACTCCATGCTAAATTTCACGAGTCCATGGTGTGCTGTTGGGAACTAGGCAAACTACCTACAGGTCTTTGTGATGCAGTCATCATCCTTTTGTATAAGAAGAAAGGAGATAAATCAGACTGTTCGAATTACCGAGGCATTACTCTGCTCTCCATTGCTGGTAAAATCCTTGCAAGAATACTTTTGAACAGATTAATACCCACTATCGCAGAAGAACTTCTACCTGAAAGCCAATGTGGTTTCAGAGCCAATAGGACCACCTCAGTCAACTGCAAGAGAAGTGTAGGGAACAGAATAAAGGACTATGTAACTTTTGTTGATTTCACCAAAGCTTTTGCTACTGTGAGCAGAAAAGGTCTTTGGCAGATTTTGGAAAGATTAGGATTTCCCCCCAAGTTCCTCAAAATGATCATTTTGCTTCATGAGGATCAGCGCGGCCAAGTCAGATATGGCAATGCACTTTCTGAGCCCTTTCTAATAACCAGTGGTGTGAAACAAGGTTACGTTCTTGCACCAACTCTATTCACAATCTTCTTCAGCATGATGCTCCAAAGGGCCACGGCAGACCTCGACAAAGAAAATGGTATCTACATCCGATATCGTACCGATGGAAGCCTATTCAATCTAAGGCGACTGAAGGCTCATACTAAGACTTTAAATCATCTTGTCCGTGAACTGCTTTTTGCTGACGCTGCTGCCCTCGTTGCCCACACAGGAGCAGCTCTGCAACATTTAACATCCTGCTTTGCTGAGGCTGCTGTTCTTTTTGAGTTGGAAGTCAGTTTGAAGAAGACAGAAGTTTTCTATCAGTCTGCACCTCAGGAAGTCCCCCATCATCCCCACATCATCATTGGTGAATCAGAGCTCAAGTCAGTCCAGCAGTTTAATTATCTGGGAAGCATCATCTCCTCAGATGGTAAGATTGACAAAGAGATAGACAACAGGTTAGCAAAGGCATATAGTGCTTTCAGAAAACTCCATAAAAGAGTTTGGTGTAATAAACACCTGAAGAAAAGTACCAAGATTAGTGTTTACAGAGCCATTGTACTGTCTACTCTTTTATACGGGTCTGAATCATGGGTCACTTACCGCCACCACCTGTGACTCCTAGAACGCTTCCATCAGCGCTGCCTCCATACAATTCTAAACATCCACTGGACTGATTACGTGATTAATGTGTCTGTTCTAGAACAATCAGCAGTTACGAGTATTGAGGCCATGTTGCTGAGAACACAGTTGCATTGGCCAGGACACATCTCCAGGATGGAGGACTACTGCCTCCCTGAGATCATGCTCTATGGCGAACTTGCCACTGGCTGCTGCAAGAGGGGAGCCCCGAAGAGGAGATACAAGGACTCCCTGAAACAATATCTCAGCTTTGGCCATACTGATCACCATCATTGGTCTACTCTGGCCTCCAGTCGGGAGACATGGAGACACACTGTACATAATGCTGCTGCTCCTTTTGACAACACACACAGAATCATTCTTGAGGAGAAAAGGCAATGCAGAAAGAACCGTGTCTTGCCAATACCGCCTAAGGAGACTTTCCGCTGTGCCTTTTGCAACCAGACTTGTCTATCTCGCATTGACCTTTTTAACCATCAGCGTGCTTGTAGCAAGCATGGGTAGAATCCTTCTCAAGTCTTTGTTTGTGAAGCCTAGTCATGATGATGATGACACCAACTGCGGAGCCATGTATTAATAGACTCAGCCCATCTGTTTCTTTCGATATTGCTGCTTTCAACTGGAAGTATGAAGGAGAAAGTAACTTGTGCCCCAGAATACCTTACTAAAGCCCTGAAATCTTTTTTGATTGCTCTCAGACTACATGTTGCCATTCCCTTGCCCCCTACATGGAGGATCAATAATGGGTATTAGCCCATGGACCACACCAGGCTTGGAAGTTTCCAGGCCCCAGGGAGGCAGTAGACCTCTCTATGGGTTGGGTCCAGTTGGCACATCGGGCCCTCTGTTCCCCTTAGAAGAGAATCTCCCACAACTCGGAAGAGGTAGTAAATACAGTGAGTTGACCTTACTGATTGTGATTGTGGCAGCACCTCTGGTGTGACCGGACCTTCATCCACTTCATCCTTAGCCTGGTCTTCCACATACAAAGCCTCATACCTATTGTGCAGAGGGACCTGGGGGAGTGAGGTGGGCAAAGAAGGATGGCAAAGTATGGACTCCCCTCCATTTGCTTCTTGCTTCACAACTGGTACCTGCTTCTTTCTATGGGATGGATAGAGAATCCCCTTTATCTTTAATTGTTTCTGGCGGCTGCTCCTGTCTTAGGGAGGCCAGAGCATGGTCCCACAAGTCTATCTCCCTCTCTGATTCTCTGATGCTTCTCAGCCTTTCTACTTCATCTCATAACTCTGCTACCAGGCTGAGCAGGTTGTCCATCTGGTCACATCTGATGCATCTGCCATCACTGCTACGATCCACTGAGAATCTTAGGCATTCCCTACAGCCTGAAGCCTGGATGGCTACATGTTTTTTTGCATATTTTGCACGGCTTTCAAGGAGCTCTGTCTGGGTCACTGCATCTTTTTTGGTGAGTTTAGAGGACTTGACCCCCCACTGGGCACACACCATATTTGAGCTCTCTTAGCAAGTGTGTCAACCAGCAACTGTAACAACCAGTAACATACTCTAGTCAGATCTGTCATTATCTCAACCCTTTGAGCCCCACATTGGGGTGCCAAAATAGACTGTCATGGTTTAATCCCAGCCAGCATCTAAGTACACAGCCGCTCACTCACTCCACACACACACCCCACAGTGGGTTGGGGTGGAGAATGGGAAAAAATGTAAAACCCATGGGTTGAGATAAGAACCCAGGTGGGGAAACAGGGCGCGGTGCAGCAGTTTGCACAGCAGTGCAGAAGGACATGCAGGAAGGGCATCTCTCTGATGGTAAGTGTGGTAGTTTACTTTGACTGAACGCCAGGTGTCCACTGAGGCTGTGCAGATCTCCCCCCCAAAAGGAAAAAGGGGAGATGAAAATAATGTAAAAACACGGGATTTACCAAGAAAGGCAGTTTTATATTTACATGGAGAAAAAGGAAAAAAACCCTAATAACACTACAAACACATAGGCAAAGGAAACTAACAGTAAAATTTCACTTCCCGCAATAAGTGAAGTTCTCTTTCTCTCTCCTCCAAGGAGCAGTCGTCCCACCAGATAGCTATCACCGAAAGAGAACAAGCTACTTCCTTCTCCCCTCTTTATATCTGAGCTGATGTAACATGGTATGGAATATCTTCCGAGTTGATATGAATCAGGTGACTTATCCTAGGTTTCCTCCCAGGAAAAGGAAACAAACCCACTACAGTAAGGCATTCCACTTGCTAAGTGCAGACACCTACTTGACCCCCAAGGCAGAATGCTGGGGGCTCATCTGAGAACAAAGATTGTAGCTCCCACCTGGTGGTGTGCACCATCTACCCGGGCAGTGGCCTAGATAGACCTGCTGAAGGGAGAGGTTGCTGTGCAGACCTCAGACTGCAGGAAATGCCTAGACCTTTCTCCTGGTGCATGGACAGGCAGCAGACCTGCCTGCAAAAGGTGTGTCCAGGTGGAGGACCTCCTGCAGCAAGTCACTGAGCTGCAGGAGGCAGTGAGAAGGCTGCAAAGTCTCAAGGAGGCAGAGAAGGAGCTGGATAGGTGGTTCCAAGCACAGTCTGCAGTGGACCCACAGCCTGCAACAAACATTCAGAAACTGCTGCCGACACAGGAAAGGAGGAGGGGAAGGGTAGCCTTTCCCCTCAAAGATTCCTCCGCAGATGGTGCCGGATTTTTCCAATGAATCTGAGGCAAGTCCAGGCAGTGGGCATAGCAGGACGTGAGGAATCGGAGGTGAACTGGGACCTCCCTCGGGGCCAGAAGAAGCCAGTGACCTGGCTGAATAAAAAATGAAACCTGGAGACCCACTCTCCACACCACTCCCTGAGTCAGGGAAGAAGTAAAGTACCACCCCCAGAGGGAAAAAACCCCCTGAGGTCTCCCTTCCCCCCAACTGTGGTTACAGGGGTGGGGGGGGGGGGTGGAGGGTGATGGAGTTTCCCTTACCCAATTTAGCTTATGTGCCAAGGTTATTTAGCATTTCAATAGGGAGGTCATTACCTTGCCCTAGCAAGAAACTGTTGATATGGAAAAATTCACTAGGAAAAATTAAAAGGTAAAAAAACTATAACACCTGGTCCTCATGGAGGACTTTGACTCGGGGCTGTGCCAGGCCATGTCTCCGTGACCTGTGAAACAGGAGGCCAGGCCCAGAAGAGTTAACTAAGAAACTTGGGCCTGCTAACAAGTTACTTACATCCAAAATGATCTGTGCTTGTTCTGTTCTACTTACTGGACCAAAACTTAAGAGAATGGTAGAAGTACATGTAATAGGTCTAGAGGCAATAAATTAAAGATGCAGTAGGATAAAGTAGACATTTGAATAGAAGAAATAGGCCAGGAGCCAGGGCTTTCTCCGAGCTTCAGTGAGCGGGTCAAGAACAATGGAAAGGAAGAAGGGTCAAGCTGATGAAGATGAGTTTAAGCCCCCAGACCCATGGGAGGAAGGACGGAACTACCCCTAAAATTGAGGGTCAAGAGAAGCGCTGCCCCAAGCTCCGCCTGAGCTCCACCTATACTGTGCCTGTTATCAATATGTATGAATAGATGTTGTAATCACTTGAATATGCATTTAATCATATCTGAAAATTGTATAAAACTGCTGACTTTGTGTGAAGCCTTTGAGCAAGTCTTTCCAGTAATAGCTGGCTTGCTCCCAGCGCTGCTAATAAATTCCTTTGCTGCTCAAAAGATCAAAGTCTCTGGGCAGTTTATTATACCCAAATTTTAGGATTCACCTACCACGGGTGCCGGGGGGCTGGAGCAGGGCGGCTGAGCGACCGGCTAGCCTGCAGAGACCCACTAGTAAAGCCCTTAAACCATGTCCTAAGGGCCTGTGTGTTTGTAACGGTACCTTATGCACCTTAGAGTCCTTGATTGTAGTTATTACTGCTGTGACGACATCCACTCCGGCACTTCCAGCTATCCTTGCAGTGAGTTGGTCGCATAAGCCTGTAACGGATTCCAGGGAGCAATTTGCATCTGCGTGCGACCTCCCCTCACGCTCCGCTTCCCATTTCCCGAAACCAATGGTTGTCCCTGCAGAGTGAACTTGGCGCGGCACTGTTTAGCAACATGACCCTTTTCCAGGTGTCTGTAAATTTTCAAGTCCGGACTTTCTTTTCGGCTCTAAGGTCCACCGAAAAATCACCACCCCTCTCAGGTCTGCGGTTTTTCTGCAATAAATCTTCTTTATTACCACTTTAAGGTCCACGGTCTAATGCAAGAAATTCTCCTTGCAGTAAATCTTCTTCGCAATAAATTGTGTCGAGGTTCACCAGATGCTGCAGACAGGAATGCACTCAGACAGCAATTAAGCAGGGAAAGGCACTCGGCATAAGGCACAAGGCACAAGGCAACTTTATTGCAACAGGTTACAGATATTTATACTCTTCACACAATACACATGTCAACCTGTTATTGATACTTTCAAGTAAACATACATCACACCATATGCATGTCAATCTACTATTGGTGCACATACATCAGACCATATACATATCAACCTACTATTGGTACTTCTGTTCACGCGTCTAAACTCATCTTTTGATAGGTGGTCGACACTTCTTCATATGCTGGCAAATCTCAAAAACAGCACCTGTTATTTACAGCAGTTTTTCTCCTTATCTGCTTTCTCATTCTGGATTGTTTATATTCTTTACAATTTCACAGCTGCAACTGCTCAAATTCAAGGCCTACCATCCAGGCGTTTCCCACAGCTTTCTTTCCTTGGGATAAGGGCTGCTGTTTCCTTTTTTCAGCTCTGCGCTCAAACTGCCAGTCCAACTCCCAAAATTGCATACGGATGAAGATTCCTCCCAGACAAAAGGTGCCCACCCAGAAAGCTCTTCCTGTCCACGTAGTGCCGAGAGTGACGCACCAACCGCACACGAGACACAGAGCGTCAGGGCTTTCTTTCCTGGGTGGAAGGTCAGTCGTTAGGGTTAGGGTTAGGTTTAGGGTTGGGGTTGGGGTTAGGGTTAGGGTTAGGGTTTTAATGTAGGGTTAAGTTTAGGGTGAGGTTTAGAGTTAGTTACGATTAGGGTCAGGGTTAGAGTTAGGGATAGGGCTACGTTTAGAGTTACGGTTTGTTAGTTAGGGTTAGGGTTATGGTTAGGGTTAGGATTAGGGTTAGAGTTAGGGTTAGGGTTAGTGTTAGGGTTACGGTTAGGGCTAGTTATGGTTAGGGTTAGCATTAGGGTTTAGGTTTTGGGTTATAGTTAGGTTTAGGGTGATGGTTACGGTTAGGGATAGGGTTAGGGATTCGATTAGGGTTAGGCTGTCCAATTGTCAGAATTCCATAGGGACGAAGATTCCTCCCAAACTAAAGATGCTGGGACTGAAAGCTCTTGCTGCCCATGGAGGGTCCAGGCTGGTCCACCAACTGCACCAGAGAGCCCAAGGTGCCAGGCTTTCTTTCCTGGGGATAAGGACTGTGGTTTGCTTTTTTCAGCCCTGCGCTCCAACTGCCAGTCCCACTGTCAAAATTGCATACGGACAAAGATTCCTCCCAGACAAAAGGTGCCCACTCAGAAAGCTCCCGTTCACCACATAGTGCCAAGAGTGGGGCACCTACTGCACGAGAGATGGAGGGTCAGGACTTTCTTTCCTGGATGGAAGGTCAGTCGTTAGGGTTAGGGTTAGGGTAAGAATTAGGATTAGGGTTAGGGTTAGGGTCAGGGTTGTGAAGTAGGGTTAAGTTTAGGACGAGGTTTAGAGTTAGTTATGATTAGAGTCAGGTTTAGAGTTAGGGATAGGGTTAGATTTAGAATTACGGTTTGTTTTAGCATTAGTTAGGCTTAGGGTGAGGGTTAGAGTTAGGGTTAGCGTTAGGGTTAGCGTTAGGGTTAGGGTCAGGGTTTAGTGTCAGGGTTCGACTTAGGGTTAGTTATGGTTAGTGTTAGCATTAGGGTTTAGGGTTTCGGTTATGGTTAGGTTTAGGGTGAGGGTTAGGGTTAGGGATATGGTTAGGGATTCGACTAAGGTTAGGCTGTCCGATTGCCAGAATTCCATATGGATGAAGATTCCTCCCACAGTAAAGGTGCCGGGACAGAAAGCTCTTGCTGCCCATGGAGTGTCTAGGCTGGCCCACAAACTTCACCAGAGAGCCAAAAATTCCAGGCTTTCTTTGCTGGGAATAAGGGCTGTTTTTTGCTTTATTCAGCCCTGCACTCAAACTGCTAGTCCCACTGCCAAAATTGGATATGGACGAAGATTGGTCCCAGACAAAAGGTGCCAGGACAGAAAGCTCTTACTGTCCATGTAGTGCCGAGAGTGGCGCACCAACAGCACATGAGAGACGGAGGGTCAGGGCTTGCTTTCCTGGGTGGAAGGTCAGTCGTTAAAGCTAGGGTTAGGGTTAGGTTTAGGGTTGGGGTTAGGGTTTTGAAGTAGGGTTTAGTTTAGGGTGAGGTTTAGAGTTAGTTAGAATTAGGGTCAGGGTTAGAGTTACGGTTTGTTTTAGGGTGAATTACGGTTAGGGTTAGAGGAAGGATTAGGGTTAGGGTTACGGTTAGGGTTTAGTGTCAGGGTTCGGCTTAGGGTTTATTATGGTTAGGGTTTGCATTAGGGTTCAGGTTTTCAGTTATGGTTAGGTTTAGAGTGAGGGTTAGGGTTAGGGATAGGGTTAGGGATTCAGTTAGGGTTAGGCTGTCAGATTGCCAGAATTGCATATGGATGAAGATTCCTCCCACACTAAAGGTGCCAGGACAGAAAGTTCTTGCTGCCCATGGAGTTCGCAGGCTGGCCCACCAACTGCACCAGAGAGCCAAAGGTTCCAGGCTTTCTTTGCTGTGGATAAGGGCTGTTTGCTTTCTTCAGCCCTGCGCTCCAACTGCCAGTCCCACTGTCAAAATTGCATACAGACAAAGATTCCTCCCAGACAAAAGGTGCCCACTCAGAAAACTCTTCCTGTCCACGTAGTGCCGAGAGTGGCGCACCAACCGCACACGAGAGACGAAGGGTCAAGGCTTCCTTTACTGGGTGGAACGCCAGTCGTTAGGGATAGGGTTAGGGTTAGAGTTAGGGTTTGGGTTAGGGTTAGGGTTAGGTTTGGGTTAGGGCTCGGGTTTTGAAGTAGGGTTTACTTTAGGGTGAGGTTCAGAGTTAGTTACGATTAGGGTCAGGGTTAGAGTTAGGGATCGGGTGAGGTTTAGAGTTACGGTTTGTTTTAGGGTTGATTAGGGTTAGGGTTAGAGTTAAGGTTAGGGTTAGCGTTACGGTTAGGTTTTAGTGTTCGGGTTCGGCTTAGGGTTAGTTATGGTTACGGTTAGCCTTAGAGTTTAGGGTTTGGGTTATGGTTAGACTTAGGGCGAGGGTTAAGGTTAGGGATAGGGTTAGGGATTCGGTTAGGGTTAGACTGTCCGATTGCCAGAATTCCATATTCTTCCCAGAAAAAAGATGCCGGGACAGAAAGCTCTTGCTGACCGTGGAGTTCTCAGGCTGGCCCACCAACTGCACCAGAGAGCCAAAGGTTCCAGGCTTTCTTTGCTGGGGATAAGGGTTGTTTGGTTTTTTCAGCCCTGCGCTCCAACTGCCAGCCCGACTCCCAGCTGCCGTGGGTGCAAGAGTTGTGAGAGCTTTAAAACCAGCCGACAACTCTGCGGTTGTCACGGCAACAGGAGTGCCTGCTCCCATGGTGAATGGAGCAGGGCCGGGGCCGGGAGCGGTGGAATTCGTACAGCCAGTCCCAACGTGGGGGGGGGAAGGTTTCAGCTGTTTCAACTAGCGAAGAAGCTTTAGCCAGTGTAGCAAACGCAGGGGCGGCAGCTCCCTCAGGAGGAGTGGGAGCTGACGCTGCCCTGAGGGCGGCGCTGGCCGGTGGTGCAGCGAAAGCAAGTCTAGCTGCGGGACAGTTAGAGTCTGGGTTTGGTACAGGAGCTGCTGCGGTGACCGCAGCAAACGCAAAGGCAGACCGCTTCCCAACTGTAGCCGGTACAGACACAACTGCCCATAATACCTTGGCAACTACAGGCAAAATGCCGGCTAAAACTGCAGAAGCTGCAGAAAAAGCTAAAGCAGTATCTGTAACTGGGGTCCCAGTCCAACCTGACAAGGGACCCTCTGGCTCGGCCATTAGGGGCGGAGACGGAGCTATCACTCTCCCTCTAGCCCTCCCAACCCTTCACGATACGTACCCTCCCACCGGGATAGAACTTCCGACAACACCCACAAACATGAAAGCCGAAAGCCGCAGTATATGTAGTAATTGCAATGATATCTCTGACACAGACACATCTGATGACAAAACAGACTATAGCTCAGGAGAATCAGCAACATATCTTCAGCTCAAAAAGCTGTCGGAGCTGTGTAGATCTGAAGGAAAAGCAACTGATTTGTCCCCAGTGAGACTGAAAGAACTGTTGACCACTGTGTCCCCTGTATTCTAAAACTGGTACAGGCTCATAGCCCGTGAATGAATGTCTCTACCCCAACTCAGTTAGGAGGGAGCTGTAATAAAAACCAAAAGGGGGGTACAATTTTATTTTGAATGTAAACTAACAATGTGTCAGAAGTTGACTGTTTGCAGATAGTCTGTTCCAGCAAGCAGACCTGAAAGCTATGCTACCAGAACTCAAACTGAGAGTCATAGAAACAACTTTTGTGCAGAAGTAGACAAATGTCTTAACAACTGCAAGTGAAATACACCAGGACAAAGAGTTTTGAACTGCAATAAAATCAAGAGTGAGTAAACAAGAAGCTAACATAAAAGCCTTCTGACACAATTGAGAACTGTTATAAGATCAGCCTGTAACTTCCAAAGGTGGTACATATACAACAAACAAAAAATGCTATGATTATTGTATTTGTTTTGTTGTTTTCTGTTCTATGTTACTTTTAAGCTTCTCTTGTTGTTAGTTTAATTGCAAAAAACTGAAAGTTTACATTGCTTTTGCTTTTGCTACATGAATTATTTTAAAATTTGTAATATTTGTACTTGCAAGTATCTTGTTCCAGCAACAATTTGTAAACATTGTTTGAAACATCTGTATCTCTTTATTTACTGCAGCTTGTGAAAAGAATTCCTCCTGAAAGAGTAGTTTGATGAAAAGTCCATATATATTTTCATGTGATTGTGAAATCATGTTTATATACTTATGCTTTTAAGATGCTTTCTTATCTAGTGTCGTCTAGGAATGTGCGTAAACCTGAATTGCATAGAAAAAAAATCCTGACTTGCACCATTGCCTGCAATTTTTAAAGCAAATCGGTAACATAGTTGTTAAGATGATTTGTTTAAGTTGCTTAAATGCTTTGCTTAGAATCGCTTTTTAGCTTTATTGTTTTGTTGATGCTCACCTAACTCAGTATGTGAGAATGCTTTTATTGATGGAGGCAAGAGATCCCTGTACGATCACTTCATGAGGTAAAGATGATCGACTGCAGTCTAGGACAGGCTGGAACAGGACAGCCTGTCCTCGATAAGGCCTAAAATCTGTCCAGAGAGTATAAGCTCTCTGTGGTGAGCTACTGGCACTGTCAGGGTGCTATTTGCATCCAGATGCAGCCTGCTTCAAGTAAGCTCCTGACTGGCCTATTAAATCTGTGACTGGCAGTTAATCACTTTATGTGATAAAAGCACAAGCTCTTCTTTCAGATGATCAAAATGCAGGAATTCCAAAATTCAAAGTTCCTGTGAAATTGTCATCAAACAGAGAGTCACACTTCATCGACTCCCTAGTTGCATAGAGAATTTATTTGTGAAATCGTTTAACGTTTTAAGATCTGCTTTGCAGGAACTGCAGAGATTCATCGTGTCATCTAAGCCTATGAGACTGGACACTCCTGTTCATCTGTTCCAGCCCAAGGACTGAGTCTATATTAAACAATGAGACTGAAACTCCTGCAAGCTAAATGGAAAAAACTGTTTTCAAATCCAGCGGACCATCTCCATCGTAGTCAGAGTTATTATCAAGAACCCTGAATTTTACCTAAGAAGAAGAAAACCTCTATTCCTGAGATGAGTAGAGCAACAAAGACTGTTACAAGGACTGTTAAAATAATGTTTAAGTTTTTTCTCTTGTCTGTATTGCTTAGTACTACCAGTAACTATGAATTGAGTTTAGAACCTAAATTTACATTTGGCTTTAGCAAAATGCACCCAACATTCTTCATGAGAGTGAGTGCTGAATTTGCACTATGGATTTGGTTGAAATTTGGCAACAAGTTTAAATTATATATTGGATAATTCTTAGAAATGTTTCATTAACTTTACTTCTACAGACTTACTTCATAGTTACCAAACTAAACCTAGATAGAACAACCATTCATGTTAGTAGAATATAGTGTTAAATCTACATAATAGCTTGTTATATGATTAGTCATCTTTCTGATATAGTGTTAAGTATAAGTAGTATAGTAGATCTTTGAGTCTTGTTCAATTCCTAAAGGGGGGACTGATGCTGTAAGGTCCATCTGGTTTTTTCTTATTTTCCTAATTTTATAAGCTTTATAAGTAGTTAAGTAGTAAAAGTAGATTTTAGAAGCAGCAGCCCTTATTCCCTCACCCTTTAGCACAATAGTTTACACATTCCCTACCCCATCATCCCATTCTATGTTCCCCATATCAATTCTACCCCTGAATTCCAGTAGAAAATGTTTAGTCTTTTGTCAAGACAAGGCCTATGCTGTTTAGAGAACACTCATATCTTGGCCTGAACCACAGAACACGGTCAGAAACTAGGTGACCGTGTACCCTTTATGCTCTGAAGAAGATGATGAAGAAAAGCCCCCAGACCCAATTCCCAGGGGGTGGGCCAGGGGGTGGACCACGGCAAAAGCTTCAGGATGGACAAAACTTGGATTGGTCGGGCAGTATTATAAATTGTAACATCTCAGGCACGAAGGGGGCACGCGTCCTGTAATCTTATGCGTAGGTACAAATTAAAACCCTTATCTCACCTCCAAAACTAACTTGCCTCAGAGTTTTTTCTCCCTAAATTTATTTTAGGCATCAGCTCCAACTGCCTGTCGCACTCCCAAAATTGCGTACGGACGATAATTCCACCCACACTAAAGGTGCCAGGAAAGAAAGCTCTTGCTGCTCATGGAGTGTCCAGGCTGTCCCACCAACTACACCAGAGTCAAAGGCTGCAGGCTTTCTTTGCTGGGGATAAGGGCTGTTGTTTGCTTTTTTCAGCCCTGCGATAAAACTGCCAGTCCCACTGCCAAATTTGCATACGGACGATAATTCCGCCCAGACAAAAGGTGCCCACCCAGAAAGCTCTTACTGTCCATGTAGTGCCAAGAGTGGTACACCAACTGCACACGAGAGACGGAGGGTCAGGGCTTTCTTTCCTGGGTGGAAGGTCAGTCATTCGGGTTAGGGTTAGGTTTAGGATGAGGATTAGGGTTGGGGTTAGGGTTAGGGTTTTGAAGTAGGGTTAAGTTCAGAGTGAGGTTTAGAGTTAGTTACGATTATGGTCAGGGTTAGAGTTAGGGATAGGGTTAGGTTTAGAGTTACGGTTTGTTTTAGGGTTAGTTAGGGTTAGGGTTAGGTTTAGGGTTAGGTTTACAGTTAGGGTTAGGATTCGCCTTAGGGTTAGTTATGGTTAGGGTTAGTGTTAGGGTTTAGGGTTTGGGTTATGGTTAGGTTTAGGGTGAGGGTTAACGTTAGGTATAGGGTTAGGGATTCGGTTAGGGTTAGGCTGTCCAATTGCCAGAATTCCACGTGGACAAAGATTCCTCCCAGACAAAAGGTGCCAGGACAGAAAGCTCTTGCTGCCCATGGAGTGCCAGGCTGGCCCACCAACTGCACCAGAGAGCCAAAGATTCCAGGCTTCCTGGGCCCTTATCCCTGGCTTCAGAATAGAGTACATTCTTCACATCTGGTCTGCTGTGGTTTGATGCAAACCAATTTTTCAAACCCCCACAAATTTGCTTAAAACTTGAGAGAATTTTCCAGACAGGCAACAGACTCAGCATGGGGAAATAATATCAAAATTTATTGCTAACAGAAGAAAAACTAACAAACAATATGTAGAACAATCCTAACTAATTCTCCTATGATGGTAAAACAATGTATTTACAAAAATCACCCCTCCTCCCCCCATAAAGTCCAGGAGGAGAAGTTTCTCCTTCACTCCCAGGGCCACAACTCCACTTCACAGTCGTTGGAAAATCTTCTGTCTCTCTCTCTCTCTCTTCTATAGGGTGTGGGGTCTTAGTACCCCCCCTCTAGCCACTCGGCTCCCACCCAGGGCTCACCCATGGGCTTCGAGGGGACAACTCATTTTCACCATGGTCTTCACCACAGAGTACAGGCAGTTAAAGTCTTTTCCCTGTTCTGTGGGGCTCCCTTTCACAAGGAGTTTGCTTTCGGGGAATCCCTCTTCAAGCAGGATCCACCCCTCCCTGGGTCAAGGGTTCTGGGGTTTTTGGCTCAGTCCCTACCCCAGAACATTTGAAGCTTGGCTTCTCTCTTTCTGCTCCGTTGCATGCTCTCTCCGCAGGGTGTCCCTGTGTCTCTCGGTCTGGCTTCAACTGGCCGCTGGTACTGTCTGGGTCACTCTAGGCCTGCTCCGCTCCACATACTGCGTACTGCCTCTGCTTTTTCACAGGAGCTTGCTCCGGCCCAGGGTCAGACGGCCCCGGGCTATCGCCACCGCTTCGGCGTCACGGCTGCTGCTCTAGCCTGTCCTGGGCTACTCTGTGTCTGTGTGCTGCTGCCGCCTCTCCAGGGTCGTGGTTGTCGGTCCAGCCCACTTTGGGCCACCCCTCGGCCTGTGCCAGCCCGGCTCCAGTGCCATGCCTGCCTGCCGGGGGCCTGGCTCCAGCCCCAGTTAGCAGCTCGGGCCCTGCGCTGACATGTCCCCGCTGGCAGTGGGGAGGGGGCGTGGTCTTAGCCCAGCACCCAGACCAACTACAAAGCCGTGCCAGGTCCCCCCGGCCCAGCCATAGGAGGAGAGGAGCCTGGCCCCCCATGGGGGCCCGCTGGCCCCTCTGCTGTCTCCTGCTTCTAATTTCCAACTGCGCCAACACCTTCTGTTCTGGTCCTGAAAAATATGCCATTTCCCAGAGGCGTTCCTGCAACTTTTGATCGTCTCAGCACCGGAAACCCACCCCTGGAGCTACCCATCTTTCAGCTCCTGGGGGGGGGCTCTCAAACCACGACATGGTCCTATCCTGACTGGTCCAAGGGCTACAGCATGGGCAGTCTCCTGCTTAATCTGTTCAAATGCTTGCTGTTGTTCAGGGCCCCAATGGAAATCATTCTTGCAGGTTACCAGATAGAGAGGGCTTACGATTTGGCTGTACTCAGGGATGTGCATCCTCCAGAAACCCATGGCACTCAGAAAAGCTTGTTGGTCGGTGGTTTGTGAGGTCTGTCCACTCTCTCTAACTGGGGAGTGTCTGGTTCTCACTGGTGCCATATGGAAGCTGTTTCCCTTAATCCTCTCTCTGTCTCTCCTGTTTATCTTTCACCTCTATAGTTAGTGTCTTGAGGTTCTTAATCAATGTCTCTACAGTGGAGATGTGGGCCTGTAGTGGCCCTTCGATCATACTGTCATACAAGTGAAATTTATTTATTATAGACATCACTGGCTCTTGCTTCTCCCCACCCTGCAATGATGTCAGGTATCTTGCGTGTGAGGACGGCCCCATACGTATGAGGCTCCACCACATCTGTGGTGTACATTTAACCCTGTCAGGATCTTTGGTGGGTTGCCCATCCCTTCCAAAAAAATACCTCCAACAGTGCCATTTCCCTGAGGCGTGGGATCCCCTTCTCTATGGTCTTCCAGCCCTTTGCATAATGGTGTGCCTGCAAGGAATCTCTGTAAATGAACCTCTTCTCACACCATCCAACAGTCATGCCCAGAGAGACAGGGGCTTTGATTCTTTCATGAACGTCTCCTTGATACCCACATCCTGGGCAATAGACCTCAAGCACCTTGCTTCACTGCCATCAAGGCATCACCTGTAGAGCCCCAAACTCGGGTCATCCAGGTCAGAATGGTCTCATTCGGGCAACGAATAATGTCTGTCCGTAAGATCAGGAGGTTGTTATACGATCAGGACTCAGTGATTTCTGGCTCTGGGTCAGCCACCTGTGAGGGTGCTGCCTCCCCATCATCGTCAGTTGGGCGAACCGATTTGGTCTTATATTTCCTCTTTTGGATGGGGCAACCTCCATTGGCTCAGTCTGTCCCTTTGATTTGACCATATCCTGAGTCGCCGCGGTATCAGGTATCTTATTTTCATCTTTTCCTTTTCCCTGGAAGTGCTGCACCATACCGAGCAGCTTCCAGTAGGCAATGGCCAAAGCCACACATGCAGCTGCCAGCTGCCTCTCTGTGGGTCTATCACGACCTTTCTCCCTCACAGCTTTCATTATTTTTTAAGGTTTAGGAGTTGTTCCAGGGTGAGCTTCCATGTTGTAGGAGCTGAACAACTTTCTAGGAATTTACCCATATCCTCCCATAACCCATGCCACTCGAGGTTTTCCACCCCTGGGGCAGGCTTCTGGACACATTCTTGATAATTCTTGGCCCTAGCTTCATATATTAGGTATACCATAATGGCACAAACTTGCACGAAAAGCCCCAAAAGTAAAACATCTCTGACATTTAAGGAGAATTTAAACTTTCCAGAGGCCATTGTATTGGATCCAAAGGGAAACTGGATGAAGGGTTGGGCAAATATACCCCCCATGTTTCTCCATAGGAATGGGTTCCATTATCCTTAAATCCCCAGAAGAAACAGCTTAGACTAGAGCAGTAGTGCATCCTTGAGGACATATTCCAGATGAAAATCACAAGTGCTGAGTTTGCCGTGTCATAAACCCAATGCACAAACTCGAAGGTATTTATTGCAATGAGGGTCTTAATATCTGAACTGAAACACATCGACAGATGGGACAGATATCTTGGCATGGTTATGTGCCAGAGGAAAGCAACAACCCCAAGCATCATGGTGCCTACAGGTTCAACACACGTGTAAATCACACAAGGACAGTCATTCCTTTTCCACCTTTCCTCTCTTTGAGCCCCACGTTGGGCGCCAATTATGTCTCAGTTTAATGAGACTGAAGTGTTTTGCTAAGGAGGATGAGTTATGAGGAAGACCAAGCTCCTCCCTCTAAGCGATTGTAAATCCGAAATTAGGAGGCTCCAATTGAGGAAGTGTGGAGAAAGAAAAGATAACAGAGCGACTGTCTCTGGCTGGGACTCACCCAAAGGTTCCTTCGCATAAGGGTCAAGCCTCTATGATGAAATCTGAGCTAGTCCGGGCTGGGGGCAGGACTGGGCGCAGGAGAATGGAGGTGAACTGGGGCCAGAAGCAGCCAGATATCAGGTCGAAAACAAAGAGAACTTGGAGCCTTTCCACACACACATCCTCCCTGAGTCAGGGCAAAAATGAAGTGCCTGCCATTTCCCAAGGAGAGGAGAAAAAAAACTCATCACCTCCCTCCCCCACAGTCTTCTGAGGGCTATCAGCCTGGAATGTGGATCTGCCAGCTAGTTCCTTTTTGTGTGTCAATCACCCTAGGCAAACACCTTCCCCCTCCCTCGTTCAACATCTTTCTTTTACAGCGATGCAGGGAAAGAAGAAATATTCCCCCTTGGTTTTTTTAGAACAAGTAAACCTATGACAAGCATTCTTCTTGGTAAAGAGTTATTTTTTTTTTCACTTACATCTGGGTGTATTTTATCTCTCTCTCTCTCTCTCTCTCTCTGTATTGGAGAGAACCAGGGATACTGAATTGGAGGAAGGAGACTTTCATCCAAGATCTCGGCCCCTCCAAGTTGTCTCAAACTGAGACATTGCTCACACTCCCTGGGCCATTTAAATTTTCTGAGGTTGGTCCTGGCAATGCCTTTGCCACCTCGACCTTGATCAGGAGAGTTGCCAGTTTGACTTGCCCGGGTTTCCATGACTACAGGAATCTCCTGCCCAGCTTGTTCTAGTGTTCAGCCTACAGAATTTACTGCAGCTGCCACTGCTGTTGCTGTTGTGGCTGCTTGCCTTGATGACTGACTATAAAGTATGATTGGTGTTCATACTTTGTAACTGAGAATTTTCCAGAAAGACAAATACTTCCTTATAAAAATTTCTTTCCACTCTTCCCTTTGAAGCACTAAAGGTTGAAATGCTGGGGACAAATTGTGTCTCATTTGGGTGGTATCCGGAGTTTACCCCTCATTGGATCAGCTCAGTGGACAGTCTGGACCTGGTTATATTTTTCTGTAATGTCCTTGGGGAACCAAACACTAAATAGTAAATGTCTTTGAACAAAGAATGTAATTTGAGACTAATATAATGTAGCGAGGCCTTATATTAGCCAGACAGGCTGCTTAAGTCACTGAGAGAACTTAAGAACTCAGATTTTCATACATGACTTTTTCTGAAGTGGGGCTTTGAGTGGAAGAGTTTGGTACAGAGATGTGGCAGACCTGGTAAAGTACCTGATAAAGGAACAAACAGGTGATACTACTGATAACTTAACTAAAGCTGCTGACCTGACACAACTGGACTAGAAATATCTTAATGACAGTGTGTGAGGGGGTGTCTATCTGTCTGTGTCTGTCTCTCTTGGGTGGGGATGCCCCTTAAGGTTACTCCTTGAGGTTGAGCGAAAGAGTAGGTAACATCAATCTCTACTTAATAATTGGTTTTGCTAGTTTTAATACAATTGCTTAAAAAAATAGTGCACTATACTAGTAGTTATAGCTACCTATATTGAGTGGTAAATAATTCTGATTGAGATTGTGTAGTCTAATCATTATAATAAATCATTAATTTTTATATAAATATATCTGGTTTGCCATACTTAATCCTATGGGACAAAGTTGTATAAAGGTTCAATTACACCTGTATAATCCTTGAGACATAAACCATTTGCAAAGTCTGGGGCTAAGATTGGACACAATACTCCAGATGTGGCCTCACCAGGGCTGAGTAGAGGGGTAGAATCACCTCCCTTGATCTGCTGGCAATTCTCTTCCTAATGCATCACAGGATTCCACTGGCCTTCTTTTGGCCATCTCTCCAACTTGTCAAGGTCCCTCAGAAGGGCTGCACAGCATTCTGAGGTATTGGCCACTCCTCCCAGTTTTGTATCATCAGCGAACTTGCTGCAGAGGCACTCTATCCCCTCATCCAAGTAATTGATGAACAAGTTAAACAACGCTGGGCCCAGAATAGAAACCTGGGGGACACCACTAGTGACAAGCCTGCAACTAGACCCTGTGCCACTGATTACGACCTTCTGGGATCTGCTGCTCAGCCAGTTCTCAGTCCACCTCACTGTCCATTCATCTAACCCACATTTCTTGAGTTTACCTATGAGGATGTTGTGTCAGACAGTGTTAAAAGCCTTGCTGAAGTCCAGGTAGACAATATCCACTGCTCTCCCCTCATCCATCCAGGTAGTTGTTTCATTGTAGAAGGTCATCTGATTGGTCAAGCATGACTTACCTTTAGTGAATCCATGCTGACTACTCCTGATTACCTTCTTGTCTTCCATGTGGGTAGACATGGCCTCCAGAATGAGGCACTCCATCACCTTTCCAGGGATTGAGGTGAGGTTGACTGGTCAATAGTTCCCTGGATGCTCCTTCTTGCCCTTTTTGAAGACCGGGGTGACGTTTGCTTTCTTCTGGTCCTCAGGCACCTCTCCTGATCTCCATGACCTTTCAAAGATCATTGTGAGTGGCCTGGCTATGATGTTCACCAGCTCTCTCCTCACTTGTGGATGCATCCCATCAGGGCCCACGGACTTGTGGATGTCCAGTTTGCCTAGGTGTTCTCTGACCCAATCCTTCTTGACAAAGGGAAGGTCTTCCTCCCAACATTTCTTTACCCTGGTCTCCTGGGTCAGAGATCCCTGAGGGCTGGTCTTATTAGTAAAGACCGATGCAAAGAAGGCGTTCAGTACCTCTGCCTTCTCCGCATCCTCTGTTACCAGGGTCCCCTCTCCATTTACTAATGGGCTCACATTATCCTTTGTTTTCCTTGAGTTATGTACTTTTGAAAAAGTTCTTTTTGTTATTCTTGACATCCTTGGCCAGATTTAATTCTATATGGGCCCTGGCCTTTCTAGTCTCATTTCTACTTATTCTGACCATCTCTCTATATTTGCTCCAAGTTGCCTGACCTCACTTCCATCTCCTGTGTATTTCTTGCTTGTACTTAAGTAATGACAGTTCTTTATTCATCTACGGAGGTTTCTCTACAATCTCGTGGTCAACTACAGCCAAGGCTGCCCCCAACCTTCACATCTCCAACAAGGCCTTCCCTGTTTGTTAGTATAAGATCAAGCCGCACACCATTCCTTGTGGGATCCTCCACTACCTCTGATGTGAAGTCGTCATCAATGCTTTCCAGGAACCTCCTGGACCGTTTGTGTTTCACTGTGTAGCTTCTCTAGCAGATGTCAGGGTAGTTAAAGCCCCCCACAAGAACCAGGGCCTGTGACTGTGAGGCTGCTTCTATTTGCCTGTAGAAGGCCTCATCCACTTCTTCCTCCTGATCAGGTGGCCTGTAGCAAACACCCACAACACTGTTGCCCTTACTAGTCTACCCTTTTATCCTAACCCATAAGCTCTTGACTTGCTCATCATCCTCACGGAGACAGAGCTCAATGCATTCCAAGTGTTGCCTCACATAGAGGGCAACTCAGCCACCATGCTTTCTTGGTCTATCTCTCCCAACCAGTGTGTAGCCCTTCATGACAACATTCCAGTCATGTGAGCTATCCCACCATGTCTCCAAAATTGCAATGAGTTCAAAGCCCTGTGACTGCACACTCTGGTTCCTCCTGTTTGTTCCCCATGCTGCATACATTGCTGTACAGGCACTTAATAGAAGTATTTGACGGTGACAATATCCCAGTGGGGGTGCAAAGGGATGCCCCATAGTCCTGTCTAGTGGTTGTATCTTTGCGTCCTAGTTACAGGGGCCAGGACCAGTTTATTACTATGTGGGTGTAACCAAAACTGTGTATTCTACACCCTCTATGTCATTTCTGATGGACTGTTAATAATGGATCATTTGCAGCAGCTGCCCAGGGCACACCTAATGACTCAGTTGGGATAACTCCCCTCTGGGGAGGCATTAGCACCTTTACACTCAGCCTGAGGGGTCATCTCTGCTAATGGACCATACTGGACTGGCATAATAGGCAGCTGCAACACCTAGACCATCAAAGACTCCAAAAATATCCCATGACTCACAGAGTTAAATCACCCATTGTGAAACTCCCTGCCCTGGGGGAGGTACTGGACATTCCCACCTGAACCTGAGCATATATAATCTTGGGGTTTTGGGACTTCTGGTACCACTCGTCAGATCAAGAGGAGGACCAGAACTCCAACAGGACTGCCACTGCCACTCTTGACAAGACTGCAATCATTACCTCAACAGAACTGTCACCATCATCTGGACCAACAGGTTTTCCTTTCCTTTTACTTTACTCCCAGGAGGGGCACGTGGTGCTCAGCACAGGGGCCAACAAACACTCTTCTGTTCTTGTCCCAGGGGGCTGGGTTATACATCTGTTTTTGTGGGTTAAAGCCAGTTTTTCTCTGTATCATTGCATCTATTGTAATTTATTTTTAGTAAATTGTAACTCTGACTTATAATCTCTCTAGAGTTGGGTTCATTTCTCCTGCCGGTTTACTTTTAAACCAGCACACTTTGGCTACTTGTGCTTCATCGAGGTATTCCCTCTTAAGCCTTATTTTCCTACTAGGGGGTTTCTCCAATGTTTCCCTGTTTGCTTCTATTATCTCCAGAGTCCTTGGCTTGTCTCAGTAAGACTGCAGGTGTGCTGCAGTGTGGCTGGTACATCTCAGTCACCTGCAGAGGGCCCTCACAAGTACCCTGTCCCTCTAACTTTTTGTCGTTCTTTAGAAATGGTACTCGCTGATTTAGTGCTCCCACTGAAGCCATGCTCCTCTTCACTCCCCCCCCCCGCCCTGCGGTGGACTGGAGAGAAGAATTGGAGGCACAAAAGATAAAGATCACGAGTTAAGAACAATTTACTAGAAACAGCAATGAGAGAAGAAAACAAACAGTAACAGCAACAGTACTACTGACAGAGGGTACAAGAACCAAACAATTCACACAGAAACCCCCTGACAATAGACAATAGCTGACCTCTCCCTCTGCCACGCTGTGCTGACCTGGAAGAGAGCCCTTGTCCACAGAAGAGACTCCCTTCCCCCCGTAAGTGTAGAAGACCCTTCCAGAAGAGTTATTACAAGGAGATGAGGGTTTATTTCACTTAAGAAAGCTTTCCTGCCTACAAAGAGGCATCTTTCCCAGAGACAGTTTTAGATGTTTTCCCCTCCTGCATTCCAGAGAAGCTGACACCCCGGGCACAAAAAAAGATAAGTTCTTGCAGACATGTTTGAAGGCCCTGCAGTGGGGAGGCCGGGGACTATAAAAGCTCTGAGAAGAACAGGGGGCATGTCTTTTCTTAGGCCCGGTGCAGTTTTTGTACCAAGATGTTAAGTGTTCTCAACTTTGGAAATAAATTCTCCCAAATCTTTCCACTGCCTGGTATTTTGGGGGTACGTGTGTACATTTAACCCTTACACCTCTGCCCTAGACAACGATGTAAGGTGGTATAGAATAACCTCCAGGTCCTAGCCATGCCCCCTCCTGGCTACTGCAAAAATTAACCCTGTCCTCTCCAGAACCAGGACACTTTTTTATACTATCCCGCAGTTTGCCAGGGACAAGCCTGATATTGTCCCCCTTCCCCGTCATATCTAGTTTAAAGCTCTGCCAATGAGTCTTGCTAGTTCCCGGGAAAAGACTCCCCTGCTGAGAAAGGTGAGTCACTCTGACGCCAGCATGCCTGGCACTGCTGTGAGAACCAGATAACATGAAATGCTAAAAAAAAAGTGTTTTGCCATTGTTTCTGCCTGCCAAAGTTTCCTGCCAAAGATCCTGTTCTTTTTTCTGGTTATCATATCTCTTTGAACATCTGAGTAGGGCTACGTGCCAAAAAGACCATAAGCAACGCAACTCTTTTAAACACTATATAAAGTGAAGAAAAATCTTGTTAAATCAGAAGAGAAAAGGGGAAGAAAGCATCTGCTCTCTGCAAGTTTCTCTCTCTCTCAGGAGACCGAAGCCAGGCACCTTTCTCCCCCTCCCTCCTCACCACTGCATGCTGCCTCCCATTGGGAGCTGAAACCCTGTGGGCCTGGAGAGAACTGAAACCCGCCGTGCCACATGCGTGAGTTATGAAGAACTCTGTCCCTGTACCCTTACCATATTCCTGAGGGCCAAAAGCGCTGCTTGCCAAGAAAAAAAATCAGGATCTTGCACTTCGACCCTGCATGACCTGGACATGGCTCAAACGTGAGCAGCAAAGACCATCATGACTGCATTCCAGAAAACTGAGCTGCTAGACTCCCTGCGGCTAAGATAACCAATGAAAGCAGCAAAAAAAGGAAAAAAAAGGTAGAAACTGATTCCCCCCCCCCCATCTCATAAGAAAGGTAGTTCTGGTGGTAACTTTCCTATGCTTCTAAAGTAATCTTAACTTTTTCCAACTTTTCCCTATTTTTTACTCTTTTTCTCTTTGCATCTTTTACAATTAATAAAATAAAAATATCAGGTTTTGGTATCAACATATAACTTTGAGTTTTAATTTTGCTTGGGGAATATTCGAACCTGAAATTCTTTCTGCAAATTCACAAACCCAAGTGGATTGTAACAGCTGTGTAGACCATACCATTGTCAAAAACACCAAAATTATGGTGGTGACACCAACTGCGGAACCATGTATTAATAGACTCAGCCCATCTGTTTCTTTCAATATTGCTGCTTTCAACTGGAGGTATATAGGAGAATATAACTTATGCCCCAGATTCCCCTGCCAAACATCCCAAAGCCCTGAAATCTTTTTTTGATTGCCCTCAGACTACATGTTACCATTTCCTCACCCCCTACATGGAAGATCAGTAATGGGTAGTAGTCTGTGGGCTGTACCAGGCTTGGAAGTTTCCTGGTGATATACTTAAACCAGGCCGCAGGGAGGCAGCAGACCTCCGTATGGGTTGGACCTGGTGTCTCAGTTCAATGAGACTGAAGTGTTTTGCTAAGGAGGATGAGTTATGAGGAAGACCAAGCTCCTCCCTTTAGGCAATTGAAAAATCCGAAATTAAGAGGCTCCAATTGAGGAAGTGTGGAGAAAGAAAAGATAACAGCCCTTTATTGAAGGATATATGTGTATTGGCAGAACAACAAAAGAACACAAAAACAACTAAACAATAATCCTGTACCCACAAGTCCCCTTCAAAAAGGAAGCAGTTCAGTACTTTCTGCCTTTTGGCTCAATTCTAACCACGATCTGGAGGAGGTGCTTTTGGATCACTGGAGGAGCAGAGCCTGCAGTTGCTCCGTGTTGGCCGGCAGGGGGCGCTGTTGGGCTCTGGTGGTCGCTGAGTGGGGGCCCCAGTTCGCGGGAGAAACCAAAAATGGAGATCTTCTCCCCCACACACTGAGAAGGGGAAGGGAAAAGGGGGAAAAGGGGGTTCTTCCCATGAACTCACACTGTCTGTGGTTGACTGGGATTCTCCCCCCTTCGTCAATGGGCACAAGCCGCTGCCAACACGGGAGTGGAGAGGGGAAAGGGCGACCTCCTCCCCCAAAGGTTCCTCTGCAGATGGGTCAAACCTATCTGATGAAATCCGAGGAGGTCTGGGCTGGGGGCAGGACAGGTCACAGGAAAACGGAGGCAAACCGGGGCCAGAAGCAGCCAGATATCAGGCCGAAAACAAAAATGAAACCTCGGACTCCTCCACACACACACCCTCCCTGAGTCCGGGCAAAAGTGAAGCGCCGTTTCCCAAGGAGAGGAGAAAAAAAACCTCATCACCTCCTCCCCCTCCCCCCCAGTCTTCTGAGGGCTATCAGTCTGGAATGTGGGTCTACTAGCTAGTTCCTTAGTGTGTGTCAATCACCCTAGGCAAACACCTTCCCCCTCCCTCGTTCAACATCTTTCTTTCACAGTGATGCAGGGGAAAGAAAAAAAAATTCCCCCTTGTTTTTTTTAGAACAAGTAAACCTATGACACCTGGTCAGCCTATTGAGCCCTCTGTTCCATTTAGAAGGGAATATCCTACAACTAAAATGTGTCTTTTCTTCCTCTCGGAAGTGATTGTAATACACTTAGTTGACCTTACTGATTGTGATGGTGCCTCTGGTGTGACTGGACCTTCATCCACTTCATCCCTAGGCTGGTCTTTCACATACAAAGCCTCATACCTATTGTGCAGAGGTACCTGGGGGAGTGACGTAGGCAAAGAAGGATTTCACTTGCCTCCCCGAGTATGGACTCCCCTCCATTCGCTTCTTGCTTCACAACTGCTACTTTCTCCTTGCTGGTGCATGGATAGAGGATCCCCTTGATCTTGAGTTGTTTCTGGTGGCTGCATCTGTCTTAGGGAGGCCAGAGCTTGGTGCCACCAGTCTATTTCCCTCTCTGATTCTCTAATGCTTCTCAGCTTTTCTGCTTCATCTCGTAACTCTGCTACCAGACTGAACAGGTCATCTACCTGGTCACATCTGATACAGTTTCCATCAATGCTACAATCCAATGAGAGGCTTAGGTGCTCCCTGATGCCTGGATGGCTACATGTTTTTTGCATGGTTTGCATGCTTTTTTGGGAGCTCTGTCTACACTCCAGTAGTTTTATATCCTTCTTATTGTGGCACCGAAAACTGCACACACGACTCAAGGTGAGGTCGCACCAGCACAGAGTAGAGCAGGACAATCACCTCCCTCAAAGGGCTTGCAATGCTGTGCTTGATGCACCCCAGGACACAGTTCTAAATAACTAAGAGTGAGGTTTCATGCTATGGCAAATCTGATCAGTCGGCTAGCTGCTGATAAAAGGGCTGTCCTGCTCCCACCTGATTCTCTCATGAGCTGCTTTTTGTTATTTAGGATTGCTCTGACCTCACAGAGCCAGGGGCTAAACTGGCAGAAATATTCATTTGTGGGGGCTTACATACCTTCTATATTAGCTCTTTGCATCATCCTACTTTTTGGCTACACAAACACTGGATGTAGTAAGGAGAAATAAAGATTCCATCTGAGGCATCCACATCTAAAGTCTAATTTTGAACACATATGCTTATCCTCACCATTCATTTGTTTCAGTCTCACCATTGGTAAAATATGGATGTGTAGAGGTTCTTGTAAGACTACATGAACAGGAATATGTATGAGGAAGCACAAAGACTAAGAGCACCTCACATAGATAAAAATACTAATTAAAATGTTCTTATCCTCATGTTTCTTCCACAACCCTGTCGCTGTTAAAGTTGAGACGGCTAATGCGACATAGAATCTTCTTTCAAAGCAGGGACAGGACAGCAAGAAGGCTGGAAAAGGATCTTTATTGAACAAGGCTGCAGACATTGATACTTTTAACACAACACACGTCAACTTACTATTGGTACTTTCATATAAACATATATCAGGCTATACACATGTCATCCTACTGTTGGTACACATAGATCAGGTCATATACTTGTCAGCTTACTTATTGGTATTTTCATGTACACACACATCAGGCCATATTCATGTCAATCTACCATTGGTGTCTTCATGTATAAATAAATCAGGATTGGCTGACACAGCTTCTGTTGAGTCATGATGACTTGCAGAAAGTACAGGAAGTCCATTTCTGTCCTCCATCTTCTTCCTTTCTGAAAGTTGCCCACATTCCTCTGCATGCTGTGTTCTCCTCCTTTCAAGGGTATACTGTAATCCGGTTTATGTCCACTGCTTCATTGATAAATGCCAGGCTGCTGACAGGCTTGCTGTCAACCCTGACACAACCCTGCCCATTGTATTCCTTTGTGTATTGGGTTTGTGCAGCCAGGTTTTGGGGGGGGGGGGGCTACAGGGGTGGCTTCTGTGAGAAGCTGCTAGAAGCTTCCCCCATATCTGGTACAGCCAATGCCAGCCAGCTCCAGGACTGACCCACTGCTGGCCAAGACCGAGCCAATCAGCAATGGTAGTAACGCCTCTGTGATAACATTTTTAAGAAGGAAAAAAACGTTATTGCGCAGATGTAATTGCAGCCAGAGAAGAGCAGAGACAGAATATGTGAGAGGAACAACTCTGCAGACACGAAGGTGAGTGAAGAAGGAGGGGGAGGAGGTGCTCCAGGTGCTGGAGCTGAGATTCCCCTGCAGCCCATGGTGAAGACCATGGTGAAGCAGCTGTCCCCCTGCAGCTCATGGAGGACCATGGGATTGCAAAGATCCACCTACAGCCCGTGGAGGACCCCCATGCTGGAGCAGGTGGATGCCCAAAAGAAGGCTGTGAACCCATTGGAAGCCCATGCTGGAGCACGCTCCTGTCAGGAACCTGAGAACTAGTGGAGAGAAGAGCCCATGCTGGAGCAGGTTTTCTGGTAGGACTTGTGACCCTGTGGGGTCACATGCTGGAGCAGGCTGTGCCTGAAGGACTGCACCCCATGGAGAAGTGACCCGCATTGGAGCAGTTTGTGAAGAACTGTTGCCCGTGAGAAGGACTCATGCTGGAGAAATTTGTGGAAGACCGTCTCCCATGGGAGAGACCCCACACTGGAGCACGGACTCTTCTCGCTGAGCAGTAGCAGGAATGTGTGATGAACTGACCATTACCCCCATTCCTCATCTCCTTGCACTGCTGGGGGGGGAGGAGGTAGAGCCCAGGAAGGAGGGGGGGTGGGGGGAAGGTGTTTCTAAGATTTATTTTACTTCTCATTATCCTACTCTGATTTTGTTGGTAATAAATTCAATTAATATCCCAAAGTAGAGTCTGTTTTGCCCGTGACGGTAATCAGTGAGTGATCTCTCAACTCATGAACATTTAGCTATATTTTCTCTCTCCCATTATGGAGAGGGAGTGATAGCGCAGCTTTGATGGGTACCTGACATCCAGCCAGGGTCAACCCACACGACTTTGTCATCATTCTTACCTCTCATTAATGGTGTTGAACACATGAATTTCACACATGAATTTCATAGGATCATAGAATGGCCTGGGTTGGAACGGACCTTAAAGATCATAGAATCATAGAATCAGCCGGGTTGGAAGGGACCTCTGAGATCAAGTCCAACCCTTGATCCACCACCACCTCGGTTACTAGACCATGGCACTAAGTGCCACATCCAGTCTCATCTTAAAAACCTCCAGGGATGAAGAATCCACTACTTCCCTGAGCAGCCCATTCCAATGCCTGATTACCCTCTCTGTAAAGAATTTCTTCCTAATATCTAACCTAAACCTCCCCTGGCAGAGCTCAAGACCATGCACTCTTGTCTTACTGATAGCTGCCTGGGAGAAGAGACCAACCTCCATCTGACTACAACCTCCTTTCAGGTAGTTGTAGAGAGTGATGAGATCTCCCCTGAGCCTTCTCTTCTCCAGGCTGAACAACTCCAGCTCCCTCAGCCTCTCCTCATAGGACTTGTGCTTGAGTCCCTTCACCAGCCTTGTTGGTCTTCTCTGGACCTGCTCCAGCACCTCAATATCCTTCCTGAACTGAGGGGCCCAGAACTGGACACAGTACTTGAGGTGTGGCCTCACCAGCGCTGAGTACAGGGGAAGAATCACATCCTTGGACCTGTTGGCCACACTGTTCCTGATACAGGCCAGGATGCCATTGGGCTTCTTGGCCACCTGGGCACACTGCTGGTTCATGTTCAGCTTCCTGTCAATCCAAACTCCCAGGTCCTTTTCTGCCTGGCTGCTCTCCAGCCACTCTGTGCCCAGCCTGTAGCGCTGCATGGGGTTGTTGTGGCCAAAGTGCAGGACCCGGCACTTGGCCTTGTTGAACCTCATCCCGTTGGAATCAGCCCAACACTCCAGCCTGTCCAGGTCCCTCTGCAGAGCCCTCCTGCCTTCCGGCTGATCGACACTCCCCCCCAACTTAGTGTCATCTGCAAATTTGCTGATGATGGACTCAATCACCTCATCCAGATCATCAATAAAGATATTAAACAGAACTGGGCCCAACACTGATCCCTGGGGGACACCACTAGTGACCGGCCGCCAACTGGATGCAGTACCATTCACCACTCTCTGGGCTCGCCCCTCCAGCCAGTTCTTAACCCAGCACAGAGTGCACCTGTCCAAGCCGTGGGCTGACAGTTTTTTCAGGAGTATACTGTGGGAAACGGTGTGCAAGACTTTGCTGAAGTCCAGGTAGACCACATCCACAGCCTTCCCCTCATCCACCAGGTGGGTCACCTGATCATAAAAGGAGATCAGGTTGGTCAGACAGGACCTGCCCTTCCTAAACCCGTGCTGACTGGGTCTGATCCCTTGTCCATCCTGTAGGTGCTGTGTGATTGCACTTAGGATGATCTGCTCCATAACCTTGCTAGGCACTGAGGTCAGGCTGACGGGCCTGTAGTTTCCCGGGTCCTCCTTCCGGCCCTTTTTGTGGATGGGCGTGACATTCGCCAACTTCCAATCATCTGGGACCTCCCCAGTGAGCCAGGACTGTTGGTAAATGATGGAGAGTGGCTTGGTGAGCTCTTCCGCCAGCTCCCCATCACCCTTGGGTGGATCCCATCTGGTCCCATAGACTTGTGGGGATCCAAGATGCTCAGTAGGTCACTAACTGTTTCCTCCTGGATTACAGGGGGGCTATTCAGCTTCTTATCTCTGTCTACAAGCTCCAGAAGCCAGCTGTCCTCAGGATAACCTGTCTTACTGTTGAAAACTGAGGTAAAGAAGGTGTTAAATACCTCAGCCTTTTCCTCATCTTTGATAACTATATTCCCGCCCATGTCCAATAAAGAATGGAGGTTTTCCTTGTCCCTCCTTTTGCTATTGATGTATCTGTAGAAAGACTTTTTGTTATCCTTCACAGAAGTGGCAAGATTAGGTTCAAGTTTTGCCTTCGTCTCTCTAATTTTCTTTCTACATGACTTAACTATATTCCTAAACTCTTCCTGAGTAGCCAGCCCTTTTTTCCATAATCGGTAGGCTCTCTTTTTTCCCCCAATTTCCTTCAAAGTCTCCCTGTTCAGCCAGACTGGTCATCTTCCCCGTCGGCTTGCCTTTTGGCACACTGGGACAGCCTGCTCCTGTGCGTTCAAGACTTCCTTCTTGAAGCATGTCCATCCCTCCGGGACCCCTTTGTTTTCAAGGGCTGTTTCCCAGGGTACACTCTGAACTAGTCTTCTGAATAGGCCGAAATCTGCCCTCCGGAAGTCCAGCGTAGAGGTTTTATTGATGGCCCTCCTTGCATCCCTGAGTATTGAGAACTCTATTATTTCATGGTCACTGTGCCCCAGACGGCCTCTGACCACCACATCTCCCACCAGCCCCTCTCTGTTTGTGAACAGAAGGTCTAGTGGGGCCCCATCCCTGGTAGGTTCATTTACCAGCTGGAGCAGGAAATTATCCTCTATACACTCTAGGAATCTCCTAGACTGCCTCTTCTCTGCTGTGTGGAGTTCCCAGCAGACATCCGGCAGGTTAAAGTCACCCCCGAGAACAAAGGTTGGCGATTTTGAGACATCTGCCAGCTGCTTGTAGAATAATTCATGACCCTCATCATCCTGGTTGGGTGGTCCATAACAGACTCCCACCAGGATGTCAGTCTTGTTGGCTTTCCCCCTGATTTTGATCCACAGGCACTCAACTGTCGAGGACCAAGAATCGGAATGGGAACGATTCCAGAAATGGAAAAAGATGTACAGTGATTGAAAGGACTTTATGATACAGATTTTACAGTTATTATGTATATACACATTGTATGCTTCCCCCGAATTTGTCTTTCCCAGGCATGTCCTGGCTTGTTCACCTCCCTGCTCCTCTGTTTCTCAGTCGATTGGCTGGAGAAGCTGTAGAAAGGAGGCAGCCCCCATTCGCCCTTTCCTCCCCTGGTTCCTCCTGCGCTCCTCCCCTTTTGCCTGTGTCCCTATCCTGGTTTGTCCCCCCGTCTGTCTGTCTCCTGCTCCGCCCTATGTTCTGGCCCTTTCCCTCCGGAGTTGATAAAACCCGCGTGCACGCTGGAATAAAGATTCTACCTGCATCCCACCTTTGTGTCCCTGATCCGTGCTGTGTCGCGGCCCCATTTCCCCTCCCCCCTTTCGGACCGCGGCACTCAACCTTATTGTTACTGACTTCAAGTTCCACAGACTCAAGAGACTTTCTAACATATAGAGCCACCCTTCCACCTCTCCTACCTTGCCTCTCCCACCTTGCCTCTCCCTTCTGAAGAGCTTGTAGCCACCCATGGTAGCGCTCCAGTCATGCGCATCATTCCACCACATTTCCGTGATGGCAACTACATCATAGCTTTCCTGTTGCATGATGGCTTCCAGCTCCTCTTGTTTGTTACCCATGCTGCATGCATTGGTGTATATGCATTTCAGTTGGGTTACTGATTTCATCTAGTTCAAACCCCCCTGCCATGGGTAGGGACACTTTCCACTACACCAGGTTGTTCAGAGCTCCATCCAACCTGATCTTAAGCACTTCCAGGGATGGGGCAGCTGCAACCTCTCTGGGCAACCTGTTTCAGTGCCTCATGATGCTCACAGTCAAGAATTTCTTCCTATTATATAATGTAAACCTACTGATTTTCAGTTTGAAGCCATTCCCTCTTGTCCTGTCACTACAAGCGCACATTGCCAACTCATGTCCAGCTTCTCATCCACCAGCACCCCCAAGTCCTTCTCAGCAGGGCTGCTCTTGATCTGTTCATCTCTCGGCCTGTATTGATATCGGGGGTTTCTCTGACCCAGGTGCAACATCTCACACTTGGTTTTTTAAACCTCACAAGATTCTCATGGGCCCACTTCTTGAGCTTGTTCAGGTCCCTCTGGTTGGCATCCCATCCTTCAGGAGTGTCAACTGTACCATTCAGCTTGGTGTCATCTGCTGACGGTGCATTCAATCCCTTTGTCTATGTAATTTATGATGATATTAAGTAACACTGGTCCCAATATGGACCCCTGGGGGACACTACTTGTCACTGATGTCCACTGGGACTCTGAGCCATTGACCACTGTATCAGGGGTTAATTATGCTGATACTTTTGGTCTGTGTTTGGTCCAGTCACCTGTAATAGTTTTGTTCTTTCCCTGCCAAGTTATGAGAAAACAAGCACTTGATAAAATGAAAACTTCGTCCTTGGAGAGAGTTCTTGTAGAAACGATATTTAATTGCTGTTTTATGATTGGTTGATCATCCTCCAAGGTCGCTTGAAGGAGAAACCGAAGACTATGGGTATGAAATGGGTATGAAGTAACGCCCCCAGACTCAATTAGAAAAGACCCCCAAGCATACTGCGCATGTGGCCAAAGTACTCACACATGCGCTGAAGTAATGCACTTACATAACCAAGGGGGTGGGACTGACCACCTCTGGCTGGGCGGTGCTGGCCACACCTGCCTAGACAGACATAATCAGTTAATTGTATAAAAGCAGATAACTCTTTCTTGGAGGGTAGCAAGTTTCACATCAAGGACAACGTTGCCGTTTGGCGGGGACGCCTGCCAGTTCGTGAACTTACTGACTCTCCAAGGATGCAGCTTCTGCAAGGGGTAATTATAGGCATTCTAGGTCAGTAAGATAACTTTATGGGCAAAAGCTGGGTGACTGGGGAGGTTGTGCTGGGGGCTTATTTCTCTCCTCCTTCCTCTCTTTTGGGTTTGTTCGTTTTGGTGGCCACCTCTTGGTAATAAATATCAGTTTTGTTGAGTTTTCAATGGTGTCATGGTTTCAGATTTCAATATGCTCCAAACCCTCCCTAATACAACCACTACCCTCTGGATGCGACCGTCCAACCAATTCCTTATCCATCTAACAGTCCACTCATCAAATCCATCTCTCTTCAGTTTAGAGAGAAGGATATTGTGGGGGACTATGTCAAAGGCCTTACAGAAATCCAGATAGATGACATCTGTAACCTTTCCCTTGTCCATTGATGTAGTCACTCCATCATAGAAGGACACTAGGTTGGTCAGACAGGACTTGCTCTTGGTGAAGCCATGCTGGCTGTCTCGAATCACCTCCCTGTCTTCCATGTGCCTTAGCATGTCTTCTAGGAGGATCTGTTCCATGATCTTCCCAGGCACAGAGGTGAGGCTGACAGGTCAGTAGTTCACAGGGTCCTCCTTTCTACCTTTTTTAAAGGTGGCACGCGCGCGCAATGTTTCCCCTTTTCCAGTCACCTGGGGCTTCACCTGACTGCCATGACTTTTCAAATATCATGGAAAGTGGCTTGGCAACTACATCAGCCAATTCCCTCAGGACTCTGGGATGCATCTCATCGAGGCCCATAGACTTATGCACATTCAGATTCTTCAGGTGGTCACAAACCTGATCTTCACTTACAGTGGGTGGGACTTTGCTCCCCCAGTCCCCATCCTGCTGTCCACCCACTCGAGAGGTGTGGGAAGAGAGGTTGCCATTGAAGACTGAGCCAAAATTGTTTTTGAGTATCTCAGCCTTCTCATCCCTTTTTATCAGTTTTCCATCACTGTTTATTGAGGGGGGGGAAGTACCCCTTCTTTGACCTTCCTTTTCTGGTTAACACACCTGCAGAAGCCCTTCTTGTTATTCTTTACATCCCTTGCCAAATTCAGCTCCAGATTTGCCATGGCCTTCCTGACCTCATCCCTACACAACTGGACTGTGTCCCTATATTCTTCCCAGTGTTCCTGTCCTTGTTTCCACTGCCTGTGCATTTGCTTCTTTCCCTTTAGTTTGATCAGCAGTTCCCTACCCAGCCATGCTGATCTCTTGCTTTTCTTGACTGATTTCTTGCTCCTGGAAATCACTACTTCTTGTGCTTTATGGAGGATGTCCTTAAAAATCTGCCAGCTCTGTTCTGTCCCCTTGTCCCTGAGGGCAGTTTCCTAGGGGATCCTATTGACTATCTCCTCGAACAGCTGGCAGTTTCCTTTCCGAAAGTTCAGGGGCCTAACTTTACTCCTTACCTGACCCACATCCCTCAGGACTACTGTGCTGGTTAAAAAGTAAACCGGCAGGAGAAATGAACCCAACTCTAGAGAGATTATAAGTCAGAGTTACAATTTACTAAAAATAAATTACAATAGATGCAATGATACAGAGAAAAACTGGCTTTAACCCACAAAAACAGATGTATAACCCAGCCCCCTGGGACAAGAACAGAAGAGTGTTTGTTGGCCCCTGTGCTGAGCACCACGTGCCCCTCCTGGGAGTAAAGTAAAAGGAAGGGAAAACCTGTTGGTCCAGATGATGGTGACAGTTCTGTTGAGGTAATGATTGCAGTCTTGTCAAGAGTGGCAGTGGCAGTCCTGTTGGAGTTCTGGTCCTCCTCTTGATCTGACGAGTGGTACCAGAAGTCCCAAAACCCCAAGATTATATATGCTCAGGTTCAGGTGGGAATGTCCAGTACCTCCCCCAGGGCAGGGAGTTTCACAATGGGTGATTTAACTCTGTGAGTCATGGGATATTTTTGGAGTCTTTGATGGTCTAGGTGTTGCAGCTGCCTATTATGCCAGTCCAGTATGGTCCATTAGCAGAGATGACCCCTCAGGCTGAGTGTAAAGGTGCTAATGCCTCCCCAGAGGGGAGTTATCCCAACTGAGTCATTAGGTGTGCCCTGGGCAGCTGCTGCAAATGATCCATTATTAACAGTCCATCAGAAATGACATAGAGGGTGTAGAATACACAGTTTTGGTTACACCCACATAGTAATAAACTGGTCCTGGCCCCTGTAACTAGGACAACTACAAACTCCACCACTGTGTGATCAGCGCAGCCCAGGTTGCCTCCAAACTTGATGTCCCCAATTAACTGGCTTGCCTTGGTGACCAACAGATCCAGTAACACATCCCCTCTAGTAGGGCTGTCTATTACCTGGCTCAAGAAGTTATCCTCCATGAATTCCAGGAGTCCTTTTGATTGTCTACAGCTCGCCATGCTACTTTCCCAGCAGATGTCGGGGTGGTTGAAGTCCCCCAGAAGCATGAGAGCCTGAGAGTGTGATGCCTCCTCTATCTGAAGCAAGAAGGCTTCATTATTTTCAAATTTGTTTCAACTCAATTTTAATTGAAAGATTCCAGTTCTGGGCTCCTCAGTACAAGAGAGACATGGAGCTCCTGGAGCAGGTCCAGTGGAGGGTGACAAAGATGATTAAGGGACTGAAGCATCTCTCTTATGAGGACAGGCTATTCAGCCTTGAGAAGAGATGACTGAGAGGGGACCACATCAATGTCTATAAGTATCTGAAGGGAGGTTATCAAGAGGATGGAGTCAGGCTCTTCTCAGTGGTGTCGAGCAATATGACAAGAGGCAACGGGCAGAAACTGATGCACAGGAAATTCTGCCTGAATATGAGGAAGAACTTCTTTACTGTGTGTGTGACTGAGCATTGGAACAGATTGCCCAGAGAGGGTGTGGAGTCTCCCTCACTGGAGATATTCAAGAACTGCCTGGATGCAATTCTGTTCAACGTGATCTAGGACAACTCTGCTTGAGCAGGGAGATTGGACCAGATGTCCCAGTCAATCCACCACACCAGTGAAGAAAGGAGAGAAGACACTGAACAAAACTCAAATTTATTGTTAGAAACTTGTTTCATCTGCAATTGCAGACTTTAGGCCTTAATCTTTATGACATGTTGCATGACATTTTGAAGAGTTAATATTGCTCATCAGTGTATCATGTGGGAAGAAATTACAGTGAAAACATTCAGGAAGAATATTTGTTTGAAGGATCATTATCATGTTTGTTGGCCAACTGAAGTAACACAACTTACTAAAGGAATTTCAATTGCTGGATGAAAACAGTTGTAGGAGGAACTAGGTTGTTTGATGAATTTAAGTATTTTGATGAAAATTGGTTGCCAAATAACTGCTAAGTTTCCAAAAAGAACACTACAGGGGGAAAAAAGGGTGCTCAGAACAAGCTTTAATCCAAAGAATTATTGAAACAAAAATTAATGAAATTACAAAGTTAAGTGCCTCCATGAAGAAAGTTATAGTAGCTTGTTGGGAGGATACAAATTCTGTGAACAATTTCTATTGCATTTCTGTGAGCTTTGCCTTGGCATGGCTGGGTGCAGACAGTAAAAAATACTACGCCACTAATATGGCTGCAGGCCCTATGCCAAGGTGAAGGAGGAGTTTTTTGGCAGGTAAACAAGTTTTATGGACACCTGCTGTTATCCAATTAGCACTGTACAACAAAGTATGTTTTCCTTATGTATCCAATATAGCGTTGAGGAGAATCACGTCTGTGTGTCATAAGCAGTATATAAGCTGTCTTTCTTCTAATAAAGCCGACATTTTGCCGACCATAATGGTCCGTGAGCATCTGTCCATACCCCTCTGCCGATAGTAGCTGTTATTCATTGACTTTCTTTTCATAAAAAATAACAACTTGCTAATAACCTTAGCAAGGGACGTGTCATTTTTGCAATTAAGAGACCTCTGCAGATCAGAATTGGTCTTGCTTGTGCAACTTCACACATACAAAACAAAAATCATGGTTGGTGGTGTTGCCTAAGAGAGTGTGGAGAAAAAAAAGACTCTAGGCCAATTTAGAATAAGAGACAAGATAAGAAGAGCAGAAGCTTTAATGAGCCTCCAGGCCCCAGGAATACATACCCTCGTGCGCGCACCCCGACACTGGTTCTACGATTTTATAATAATGTCCATCCAATCCCTGTTCGTCCACCCCCGGTTCTGCCCCGTTCCGCCCCCTGGCACATCCCTTCGGGAATTGAGTCTGGGGGAGTTTGGGACCCCTCTTTCATCATCTTCATCTTCCTCGCAACATGTCAAGTCCTTGGAGGCCCTCCAAAGTTCTGGGCTTGAAGGTTACTCTGCCTGTGTTTACATCTTCTGGTGCAGGCCTTAAGGTGTTTTTCTGCAATTCTACCTTGAAAAGAAGACTAAACAGCTAACGGAATTTTGAGGGATTGATATGGGATGGGGTTTGGTAGGGTTTGGTATGTCTAAACATTAAGCTATGTAGTTACTTTTACTGGAAATACTGGTACAGGGTGAGGAATATAATATAGCTACATTAAAATCTACATTCACTACATAACTACTTCTAAAATCTCTAAAAATTAAAAAATCAAAAAAACCCCAACTCTGAGGCATCAATCCCCCCTTTAGAGATAGGCAAAACTCAAAGATTTTGTCCAATCTCTACTACTTATACCTAGCATTATACCAGAGATGACCAACATCTACAACATTGGTTCATGCAATGAGCTATTATTCAAACACTATGTATATCACTAATATAAACAGTCATTTTATCCAGGTCCAGTTCGGTAACCATGAAGTAAGTTTGTGGAGAATGTCTCCCAAACCCAGTGAGACATCATCGAGAGTTACCTGATATAGAATTTCGGTTTGCTTCTGAATTGCAGCCAAATCCATAGTGCAAATCCAGCAGTCATTTTTGCGAAGGATTTTAGATACATTTTGGACTAGGGCCATGTATAATTTTTAGTTCCAAACCCGAATCGTAGTTACTGACTGTACAGATAACATGTACAGAAGAAACAGTCTAAGTCACATCCTCTTCATTGGTGTCAGGCTCTGATTTGCTAGTTGTTCCAGGAACTGAAGCTTTCTTAACTCTAGAGTAATGAAACCAGGGTCCTTTGCCAGCAACTTTGACTGCAGTGAGGGAAGTCAGCAGGACTTGGAATGGTCCTCTCCACTTGGCTCACAGTGGGTCACTGTCCCACCATTTAACGTAGACCCAGTCTCCAGGCTGGAATTGATGAGCAGGGCTGTCCAATCCTATGGGTCTGGATAACTCGATGAATCTCTGGAGTTTCTGTAAAGTAGAGCCTAGAGCAATTAAATATTTTTGTAAATCAACTTTCCCTCTCATGTGAATGTCCCCTGGAATATGCGGAGCTTGATATGGTCTCCCATACAATATTTCATAAGGACTTATGTTATCTGTCTGCCTTGGTTGTATGCGAATCCTCAGCAGAGCTAGAGGCAAAGCCTGAACCCATGACATGGATGTTTCCTGACAAATGTTACCAATTTGCATTTTGAGAGTACCATTCATACGTTCTACTTTGCCGCTTGCCTGAGATCTGTAGGGAGTATGCAGGTCCCAGACAATTCCCAGGACATGACAAACCTCCTTCACTACAGTTGCAATGTGTCAGTTTAAGGAGACTGAAGTGTTTTGCTAAGGAGAATGAGTTATGAGGTAGACCAAACTCCTCTCTCTCAGCAATTGTAAATCTAAAATTAAGAGGGTCCAATTGAGGAAGTAGGGAAAAAGGAAGAAATAACAACCCTTTATTAAAGGATATATGTATATTGGTAAAAACAGCAACAGAACACAAAACCAACTAAACAATAATCCTGTACCCAAAAGTCCCCTTCAAAAAGGAAACAGTCGGATACTTCTCTGTCCTCTAGCGTGATTCTAATCACAGTTGGCAGGGGGTGCTGTTGGATCACTGGAGGAGCAGAGCCTGCAGTGCTCAGTGTTGGTCAGCAGGGGGCACTGTTGGGTTCTGGTGGTCGCCGCGTGAGGCCCCGGATCACAGGAGAAGCCGAAAATGGAGATTTTTCCCCCCCCCCCAACGAGGAGGGGAAGGGGAAAAGGGGAAAGAAGGGCAGTTTCTTTCCCACTAAACTCACGCTGTCTGCGGCTGGCTGTGGTCAGGACTCACCTTTTTTCATCAATGAGCACAAAACTCTCCGATGAAATCTGAGCAGATTCGGGCTGGAGACAGAGCAGCATGCAGGCAAGCCGAGGCCGGAGAGCAGCCAGATGACCAGGTCGAGAGCAAAATGGCCTCAGAGCTTTTCCAACACACACACACACCTTGCCTCCGTTAAGGCAAAAAGTGGAAGTGCTGCTTTTCAAGGAGAGGGGGGAAGAAAAACTCCTCACCCCTTCCCCCCCCAGCCTTAGAGAGGGCTATTAGCCTGGAATGTAGTTCTGCCAGCCAGTTCCTTTGTGTAGGTAATCACCCAAGGCAGAAAACTGTCCTCCCCATTCAACATCCCTACCCCACATGCAGCAGGGGAAAGAAAATTCCCATTTGGTATTTTAGAACAAGTAAACCCATGACACAATGAAATGTGTCTCTCTATCTGATGGCATTCCCAGAGGAATCCCAAACCTCGGAATTATATGATTCAGCAAAGCTTTTACCACTTCCCTTGTTGTGTTAGTGAGATGGGGTAAGCCTCAGGCCATTCACTGAAGGTGTCAACCAGTACCAGTATGTACTTGTATCCCTCCCTGGGTGGTAACTCAGCAAAATCTATTTGCCAATAATGTCCGGGAAGGTCCCCGGACTTTGTTACCCCTAGCACCACTCTCTTAGTTGTATCAGGATTGTTTAGCCTGCAGATTTCACATTTACTTACAATGGATTGCACGACTTCGGTCATACCTGTCCCTATTGCTACCTTCTTCAAGTGTTTTAGAAGGTTTTCTGTTCCCCAGTGGGTAGCCTCATGTTCCCACAGAGCTACCTCCCTAAGGAGTGGGGGTGTGACCACAACCTGTCCTGTAGGTGTAACAGCCCATCCACTTTCTTTGAATTCAGCTTTAAGGGACATAATTAGCTGGTGGTCTTTCTCACCATATTTTGGGGTAAACCCTCCCAGATCGATTTCCTTCTGTGGTATTACTGCTAGGATGCCTTTTTCTGCAACCCCCTTTGCTGCCGGGTCAGCAAAATGATTTCCCAGTTCAGTTGTTTTCCCCTTTTGATGAGCTCTGCAATGCATGATAGACACTTCTTCTGGCTTCCAAATACTATGCAGAAGTGCATGGATTTGATCTGCATGTTTGATCCCACTGCTTTGGGCAGTTAGTAGCCCTCTCTCTTTCCAGATGGTTCCATGAGCATGTACAACGCTGAATGCATATTTAGAATCAGTCCAGATATTTACCTTCTTTCCTTCGCTCAGTTCTAGAGCTCTTGTCAGTGCAATCAGTTCTGCTTTTTGGGATGACACATCTGCTGGCAAGGCCTTCGCCTTGATTACCTCGTCCTTGGTTGTTACTGCATACCCTGTCAATAGCTTACCATCCCACATGAAGCTGCTTCCATTCGTGTATAGCTCCCAATCCGGGTTTTCCAGAGGCATGTCCTTCAGGTCTGGTCTACTGAAATAGGCCTCCTCGATGGTCTGCAGTCATGCTCAGGCACACTGTCAGTCAATGTTGAGGACAGAAACATAGGATTAACAATAGATGTTGTTTTCAGGGTAATATCATCCTGTTCCAACACCACAGCTTGGTATTTAAGCATCCTGCTAGGGGACAGCCAGTGGCCCCCCTTTTGCTCAAGCACAGCTTGGACTGCATGGGGTACATACACGACAATGTGCTGCCCAAGGGTGAATTTTTGGGCCTCCTGGATCAGGATAACAGTTGCTGCTACAGCTCTCAAACGCCTGGGCCAGCCTTGGTTAACACTATCTAGTTGTTTAGAGAAGTAAGCCACAGCCCTTCACTGGTTTCCCAGGGTCTGTGACAGTACCCCCAGAGCGACATTCAGTTGCTCATATGTGAACAGTTCAAAAGGCTTAGTTAGGTCTGGCAGTCCCAATGCTGGAGCTGACATTAAAGATTGCTTCAGCTGTTTAAACGCGGCCCTGGTTTGGTCTGTCCATGTCACGACTCCTTCCCTGGCCGCTTTTAATGCTCCATATAGGGGTTTGACTAGTAACCCATAGTTAACTATCCACAGGCGACACCATCCTACCATTCCTAGGAAAGCCTGCATTTCTCTTATGGTGTGGGGCTCTGGGAGATGACAGATGGCTTCTTTCCGGTCTGTGCTGAGTCGTCAATGTCCACGATAGATCTCAAGCCCCAAATAGATGACTATTTCCTTTGCAATCTGCGCCTTCTCTTTCGAGACTCTATACCCACTTAGTCCCAACAAGTTTAAAAGACTTACAGTAAACTCGATGCATTTGTCCCGACTTTTGGCAGCAATTAGTATATTGTCCACATACTGCCGGACAACTCCTTCTGGCTGTTGCCTTCTCCAGTCCTCCAGTTCTTTTGCCAGTTGGTTTCTGAATATTGTCGGGCTGTTCTTGTAGCCCTCGGGTAGAACTGCCCAGGTGAGTTGAGTTCTTCTCCCTGTCTCACGATTTTGCCATTCAAAAGCAAAAAGCTCTTGACTGTCCTTATGCACGGGAATGCAGAAGAAGGCATCCTTGAGATCAAGTACAGTAAACCATCCTAAATTATCTGTTAATGTGGTCAATAAGATATAGGGGTTGGCCACTACTGGGTGTATATCCTCTGTTATTTTGTTGATTGCCCTCAGATCTTGGGCCAATCGATAGCTCTTACCATCAGCCTTCTTTACCGGTAGGATAGGGGTATTGTATTTGGATTCACATTCTACCAGTAACCCAAATTTAAGAAACTTTTAAATTAGGGGTGCTAATCCTTTATGGCTTTCTAGTTTCAAAGGGTATTGTTTTTGTCTTACCAGTGTCGCTCCTGGTTTGAGTGTGATGCTTACAGGTTCTGCTTGTTTGGACCTCCCAGGGCAATCGCTAGCCCACACTATGGGGATGACAGCATTTTCAACCTCTGTGGGGATCTCTCCGTGGTTCTGTATGAAAAAGGTAACTGCCTCGATATGTTTAGTGTCAGGAATTATGACTTTTACTCCTTCCCCCTTGCAGAATTTAATTTCAGCTTCTAATTTCTCCAAGAAATCTCTACCCAATAAAGACTTGGGAGAGTTTGGGATATAGAGGAATTGATGAGTTACCCAGTGTTTACCCAATTTAAACCTCAAAGGTTTAAAGAAAGGCCTTGTTTCGCTTACCCCTGTAGCACCAACCACAGTTACAGCATCATGACTCACTTTCCCTTCTAAGGTATTTAACACAGAATATGCTGCACCTGTATCAACCAAGAATTCAACTTCTTCTCCCCCCAGCTTAGCTACAACCAGAAGTTCTGCTGGGGAAGAATCCTCCAGTCCCCTTCAGACACTCTGTCCATCCTGGTCCACCGCCAGTTGAGGGACTGGGTTTCCACTTTTCTTCAAGTCTGGACAATCCCTTCTCCAGTGCCCATTCTTTTTGCAGAAAGAACACTGATCGTTCCCCTTACCATGCTGGCAATTGCATTTACAACACCTGTGGTGGGCATGAATCTGAAAAATCGGGTATAAAGAACTGCCCAGAAGCTTTGATCTTTTGAGCAGCAAAGGTATTTATTAGCAGCGCTGGGAGCAAGCCAGCTATTGCTGGAAAAACTTGCTCAAAGGCTTCACACAAAATCAGTTGTTTTTATACAATTTTCAGATGTGATTAAATGCATATTCAAGTGATTACAACACCTATTCATACATATTGATAACAGGCGGAGTATAGGTGGAGCTCAGGCGGACCTTGGGGCGACGCTTCTCTTGGCTCTCAATTTTGGGGGTAGTTCCTCTCTTCATCCCATGGGGAGGGGGCTTATTCTCATCTTCCTCAGTTTGACCCTTCTTCCTTTCCATTGTTCTTGACCTGCTCACTCAAGCTTGGAGAAAGCCCTGGCTCCTGGCCTATTTCTCCTATTCAAATGTCTATTTCATCTTACTGTGTCCTAATTTATTGCCTCTAGGCCTATTACATGTACCTCTAACATTCTGTTAAGCTTTGGTCCAGTAGGTAGAACAGAACAAGCACAGATCGTTTTGGATGTAAGTAACTTGTTAGCAGGCCCAAGTTTCTTAGTTAACTCTTTGGGCCTACCCTCCTGTTTCAGGCATTGTACTTGCAGTGTTCCTGGCAGTTACTGCTTTTGTGGAGTATGTGGCAGTCATCTGCCTCCACCTCCAGCACTTTTACCTTGCCTTTCTGATCCCTATTCTGATACACCGTCCAAGCTATATCCAATAAATAACCGATCTCTTTCTTCTCACCTGCCTTTTGCAGTTTCTTCCTTATATTGTCTGCAGACTGACCTATGAACAAATAGTGTGTTTTCCCAGAGTTGGAATTGAGGTCCACATCTGTATATTTTCGTATGACCTCTTTCAGCCTATTCAAGAAGTCTATCGGGGACTCATTCTTATCTTGCTTCACCTCATACATTTTTGACCAATTTACTGCTTTTGGAATAGGATGTCTTAAACCATACACCACCCAATCATAGAATCATAGAATCAGCCAGGTTGGAAGGGACCTCTGAGATCATTAAGCCCAACCCTTGATCCACTACTGCCGTGGTTACTAGACCATGGCACTAAGTGCCACATCCAGTCTCATCTTAAAAACCTCCAGGGACGGAGAATCCACCACTTCCCTCAGCAGCCCATTCCAATGCCTGATTACCTTCTATGTCCTGATAGTGTTTCAATGCTTTCATTTTTTCTGGTGAATTGGGATCCTGTTTCGGATTCTCTAAAGGGAATATATCCTTAAGTTCCCCTGTGAGCTTTCCAGATGCTACTAGTAACTCAATTGCAGTTCGAGAGGCTCGCTTAACCATTTCTTTCTCCATGCTATCAAGTAATGTATCCATTATCGCCTCCAGATCATACCAGTCAGGATTTTGTGTTCTCATTGCTCTTTCTACATAATTAGCCACCTTCTCTGGGTTCTCTCTACATTCCCCCACTGAGGCCTTCCATTGATGTAACTCAATCAGAGAAAAAGGAACTTTTATCAAAATTGGTCCTTGATTACCTATGGTCTGTCTCCGGGGAGCCTGTATGATGGTTTTCCCCTTTTTTGTCCTCTTCTCCTAGCCACTGGGCTTGGGTCCAACAAAGCCTAATGCACCCTTCTCCCCCTTCCCCTCGCAGTTGCAGCAGAAACTTTTCCTTTTGTTTTTCGTTTTACTACGGGAGCCCTTTCCTCCTCTGAGGTGCTGTCTGCATCGTCATCAGAGGCTTCTGTATCTGTGTCAGTGAAATCACTATCCCTAGTTTTGATTTTCATGCTCGAGGGGTCAAAGGGGGGAAGCCCCTGCCTTTGCCTCCTATTTGCTTCTCCTCGGGGAACCCGTTCCCTGATGATATGGGGCAAAAGCTGAAAACGCCCCTGGATGCTGCTTCCCCCCCTTCCGGAATAGGATAGCCTGCATACCGGGGGGGGGGGCAGTTGGAATGACCCTGCCCCCAGCGTACCCGGTGGGGGGGTAAAGTCCATATGGGACTAGGAGCTGGAATGGGGAAGAGGCGACTCCGGCTCCGTCCATAATGGCGGAGCCAGAAACACCGGTGTCGATCGGGGCGGCAACAGCGCCTTTAGGCACTGCCTCCGCTCCTTGTCCTGCGGCAGTAGCCACTTTGCCCGTAGCTGCCGAGGTATCGTGGGCAGCTGAGTCGGCGCTGCTTGTAGCCGCGGAGTGTTCAGACATGGGGCGAGTGTTCTGCGCCTACTGCGGTCCCTGTCCCGTCCACCGGACCCACGGCAGCCCCTGCTCCAGCACTACTTCCCCCAAGATCCGCGGTCGTGGCTCCCGCCGTGGTGTCCACAGGGCGTCCAGTCCCCACTTGTCCCTTAGTGGCAGCTGCCGCCGCCGCTGCTCCGGTAGCTGCCGTCCCGGTCCCCGCCGATCCGGCATGACCCGTGCCTGCTGCCGCCGCCACCCCTGTCCCATCTGCCAGACTTGCAGCGGCTCCTATCGCCGCTGCTTCGGTGGCAATAGCTCCGGTAGCAGACACGCCTGTCCCCGCCTGTCCTGTAGCGGCAGCTCCCACCGCTGCCGCTCCCACAGCGGCAACTACCGTGGCAGCCCCGGCAGGACCTGTGCCCGTTGCCCCAGTGACAGCGCCGGCGACAGCACCGGCGGCAGCACCTGCGGCCACGCCTGCCGCCCTGGCGCCTGCCTGACCAGCGCCCGGGCTTCCCCCTCGCAAATCGGCAGCAATTAAAATATCTAAATCCTCATTTGTCGGGCTATTAAAATAAATTTGACTGATGGGATCACATTTACCACGGTGTTTCTTCTTTCCTCTCTCTAAAGCCATTTCTGAGAGCTCTGCCGGGGTTTTCTCTAACTCTGCTTTAAAAAAGCCAGAAACAATTCAGCATACACTACTTCTCTCCACCACTCCTCCTTATGGAGGATCGACATGAGCTGTAACACTGTATTCATTTGAAAAGAGCCAAACTTCGGCCAGATCTCCCCTTCATCCAGCCCATGCAACGGCCGCATATTTATAGCCTACGCAACTCCTGTCTCTTTAAAGATGCTTCAGGACCTGTCAAATGCCTCCAATGCCACGAAACCAAGGCTGAAGGAGATCCTTTTGGAATCTCCTCCTCTCTGGACTCAACACAACCCATGATGACAACTACCAGGCAGGAAAAACCTTCCCAGTGCCAGATTTGAACTCGTGGCCTCAGGATTACCAAACAGGCTCTCTCTCTCCGCATGCCATCACCAACTTCAAGCAAGGACAGGCTATTTTAATGCAGAAAAGGCGTCCCTTTTCCTTTTGGCTGTACTAAGCCAATACAAAACCCCATGAGTAACCACAGTGGTACAGTCCACTGTCCACTGTCCCTGTCCTGCCTTTACTGAAGCTGCGCCAGGGAGGGGGTCCTTCACCTGCTCCCCCTTAACCATACTGGGCCAGTCAAACTGCCCACCCAGGTGAAACACTTTTCACCCACAGACTGGGAAAACACCGACTTTTGCAACAACATGGGGTCCAAAGTCTCACTTCCCAGCCCACTGTATTCCCCAATTTCCAGGTAAAACCCAATTTACAGCTGCTAGTAAAATTAACCCTGAAATAGCTGCTCTTTTATCTCACCTGTGCCCACGATTGTTAGGAGCTGGGGCTTCTCAGTATCGGTGCGGGAACCCTTCAAATAAGTGGCGCCAGATGAAAAGGTCTCACAGGATGAAATTACTCGATCCAAAGAAGTCACAGGTGCAACAGCTTTCAGGGTGCTGCATTTCAATTTCCACCTTTCGGAGTGCCAAACTGTAGCCTATAGAGAGCGCAGAGAAAAAGACTTCAGGTCAATTTAGTGTATAAGATAAAAAGAGCAGGTCCTTTAATCAGGCCTCAGGCCCAGCGGAATACACATGACGTGCGTGCCCCAGACAGTGGTTCTATGATTTTATAATAAGGTCCATCCAATCCCAGAACTATCCACTCCCCCATCCTGCCCAGTTCTGTCCCCCAACATGCCCCTTTGGGAGTTGGGTTTGGGGTCTTTGGGACCCCTTCTTCCTCATCTTCATCTTCTTCACAGAACGTACAGTCCTTGGAACTCCTCCAAAGGTCTGGGCTTGAAGGTTGCTATGCCTGTGTGATATCTCCTAGTCCAGGCCTAGGGTGCGATGTTCTTAAACAGAGGTGTTTTTCTACAATTCTACTTTGAAAAGAAGACTAAACACACTAACGGAATTTAGAGGGATTGATATGAAATGGGTTAATAGGATTGGGTATGTGTAAACTATTATGCTAAAAAGTAAGGTATATAATGCAGCTACATTAAAATCTACATTTACTACACAACTACTTCTAAAATCTACAAAAGTTAAAAAAGTCCAAGAAGCTCTGAGGCTTTAAGGACTGTTTCCCAAGGGACTCTCTGAATCAGTGACCTGAATAGGCTAAAGTTCGCCCTCTGGAAGTCCAAGGTAGAGGTTTGGTTGACCCCCTTCCTTACTTCAACAAAAATAGAAAACTCCATCATTTCATGGTTGCTATGCCCAAGACAGCCTCCAACCACCCCATCTCCCACCAGCCCTTCTCTGTTTGTAAATAGCAGGTCTAGTGGGGCACTGCCCCTGGTTGGCTCACTCACCAGTTGTATCAGGAAGTTCTCTTGCACACACACCAGGAGCCTCCTAAACTGCCTCCTCTCTGCTGTGTTGAGTTTCCAGCAGATATCTGTCAAGTTAAAGTCTCCCACAAGAACAAAGGCTGGCGATCATGAAATGTCAGACATTCTCTTATAGAATAAGTGGTTTGTTCCCTGGGTTTCTTGGTTTAAGACAAATGCTGGGGAAGAGACTCCAGTAAATGAGCTCCCTCCTCATTTATTAAAACCTCTCCCCTTTTCACTAATACAGAGAGACAAAATGCAAGGAGATATAAGTGTAAAAATAACAGTTTACTGACAAGAAATATAGCAGCAACAGCAATACAAACAGAGCAGTTTAAGCCAATAATAGATAGAAATCTCCTCTGACTAGGCTCCACTCAGCTGGGACTTCACACAGCTCAGCTGGGCTCGGGTCCACTGGGGTTTGGGCTCTGCGTAGCTCGACTGGGCTTGGCTCTGCGGTGGTTCCAATGCAGGGGCTGTGGCTGTGCTGGTCCTGAGCACAGCTAGCAGAAAAACAGCTGCAGCAGCCACAGAGTTAGTTTCAATTTCCTTTTCTCTCCAGCTGTGGTGGAGGCGGCCCCCCAGAAAGGTCCCTTTCAAGTAGTCCTGGTGGGGGTGCAGGAGAGGGTGTCAGTGTAGCAGTGGCTCCTGGGGGTGGCTATGACAGTCTGTGTGTGTCTCTCTCTCCCTGTTCCCGTCTGACCATAAATGTGGTCAAAGATGGAGAGAGTTCTGGTTCCTTCCAGGTGGTGTCTTCCTCTTTCCCCCCCCACTCCCCAGCCACAGCTGCAGTGAGGGGGTTCTCTCTTAAAGAAACAGTATTCCAAAACAGTGTTGGAAAAGGAAATAGAAAGCAAAACCTACTTTAACCATGACACTGGGGCTCCAGACATTTCCTGCCATACAAGGCAAAATTTGCAGCTTGCACACCAAACTACTTGCACTAGGTGTATTCCTCAACATTAGTGGGCACCTACCTGGTTCCAAGCAGGACAGGGTTAATTTTTGCAGTAGCCAGGAGGGGCGTGGTTAGAACCCAGAGGTTATTCTATACCACTTCACGTCATTTCCGGGGGGGGGGGGCAGGGGAAGGGGTCCCTTATAGATTGTGTAGCTTGGCAGCATGGTTGGGTATTGTCAGGGGTTCCATGTGGTGAGCACTTGCAAGTGAATTGGTCGCCTCTTGTACACCCTGTTATTAATAGTGTTACTGTTTTCTTATTTCCTTGCTGTTTCCAGTACATTGTTCTTATCTCAACCCGTGATCTTTACCTTTTGTGCCTCCAGTTCTCCTCTCCAGCCCATGGCAGGGGGAGGGGGGTAGTGAGCAAGCAGCACGTGGTTTGGAGTGTTTCAGTGGGAACACCAAATTGGGTAATACCATTCCTAAACCACTACAACCTGGCATCTAGCCAAGGTTAACCCACCACAGGGGGACACCTGAGATATGCTGGGCACACAATATGGCTGGGTGCAAGCAAGTTAGGAGATTGTTGAAGGGTGTTAATGACAATTTCTCGATGTGAGTGATTGATGAGCTGTTTGGGGTAGGTGCTGAGCTTGACCTGTTACTTAAAAAGAAAGAAGAATTAGCTAACAATGTAAAGGTCAAAAGCCTTGTTTGCAGTGACCATGAGATGGTGGAGTTTAAGGTCCTGAGAAAAGTGAGCAAAATTATTCGTAGGCTTAAAAATCCGGACTTTGAGAGAGCAGATTTAGGCTTTTTCAAGGATCTGCATTTCAGCATCCCCTGGGACACTGCCCTGAAATACAAAGTGACCCAGGACAACTGGGTAATCTTCAAGGACTATCTTTTCAAAGCACAAGAACAATCCATTCCACTGTGTGCAAAATTGAGCAACCTTGAAGGAAGAAGGACAGCATGGATGATCATGGAACTCCTGACTGAGGTCAAGCATAAAATGGGAAGTATGCAGAAGTTGAAAATGGGAATGGACTGTCTAGCCGGAATACAGAGACATTGCCCAAGTGTGCAGGGACAGAATTTGGGGAGACAAAGCTCAGCTGGAATTGGAATCAGTGAGGGATGTGAAGGGCAACGAGAAGGGCTTCTTCAGGTATATGAGCAACCAAAGGGAAGCTAAAGAAAATGTGGACCCACAGTTCAACAGGTCAAGGGACCTAGTGACCAAGGACATTAAAAAGGCTGAGGTACTCAATGCCTTTTTTTGTCTATTTTCACTGTTAAGCTTTGCCCTGAGGCCTTTCAGATCCCTGAGCCTAGTGTCAGAATCTGTGGGAGATAAGCATTATTTACAGTAGAGGAATATCAAGTTAGGGATCACTTAATCCACAAGTCCATGGGACCAGATGGGGTGCATCCAAGGGTGCTGAAGGAGTTGGCCAATGTCATTGGGAGGCAGCTCTCTATCATCTTTGAAAGGTCATGGCATTTGGGGGAAGTTCCGGAAGACTGGAGAAAAGTGAATGTCACACCCATTGTCAATAACAGCATGAAGGACAATCTGTGGAACTGCAGTTCAGTCAGCCTTACCTCAGTCACCAGGAGGGTTATGGAGTGAATCATAGAATCATAGAATAGTTTGGGTTGGAAGGGACCTTTAAAGGTCATCTAGTCCAACCCCCCTGCCATGGACAGGGACATCTTCAACTACATCAGGTTGCTCAGAGCCCCATCCAACCTGACCTTGAATGTTTCCAGGGAGGAGGCATCTACCACCTCTCTGGACAACCTGTTCCAGGGTTTCACCATCTCAAAGCCATGTCCAGGCACATAAACAACAAGAAAAGGTCATTTGAAACAACCAGCATGGCTTTAACGAGGACAAATGTTGTCTGACAAAACAAATAGCTTTCTATGATGGGATGACTGGCTCTGTGGACACAGGGTGGAGGGTGAATGTAGTTTACCTTGACTTAAGGAAAGCCTTTGTCACTGTCTCCCATAGTATCTTACAACCAAGCTGGAGAGAGATGGTTTAGATATGTGGGCTATAAGGTGAATGGAAAATTGCCTGAACTGTTTGGCTTAAAGGTTTCTGATTGAGTGTACAAAGTTCTACTGGTAGCCAGTTACTGATGTTCCTCAATTGTTGATACTGGAGCCAATACTATTAAATATCTTTATTAAGGACCTGGATGATGGGGTAGAATGTACCTTTGGCAAGTTTGTGGATGACACCAAATTGGGAGAAGTGGTTGATATGCTGGAGGACATGGCTACTATTCACAGGATCTTGATAAGCTGACTATGTGAGCTGACAGGAACCTCATGAACATTAACTAAGGCAAATGCAAAGTCCTGCATCTAGGATGGAATAATCCCATGCTGTAGGGAACATGTCCCGAGGTGCAACGGGTAAGCACCGGAGCTAGGGGACATGCGCAGAGCCAGACCCTCCTATTGGTTAAGAGTCACGTGGGATCAAGGTGAAATCGCGGGGAAGCTTCTGCCGCGCCACCGCCGCCGCCGCAGCTGAAACAGCCACGCGGCCTGGCGTGCCGCTGCCCGTAACACCCCAGCCACCCCGCCCGGACCCCCGCATTGGCCGTCTGCCTAGCAGAAAGCCCCCAGCTCCACGCCGCCCGCCTCCCCTGCAAGCGTTCGCTGCCCCCTTCTCCGGCCCCGCTCACAAGCCGCGCGGGACAGGGGAAGCTACACCGAACGCCCGCAGCCCCCAAACCTCGCCTAGCGAGCCCCCGCCACCACCTTCTGCTGACCCACGCATGCCTGTAGCTACCGCGCGAAGCCTCAGCGTAGAGGAAAAACCCACCCGCGGCGCCTAGCGAACCGCGGGACACCCGGAGCCGCTCCCCACCGACCCCCGGCCGTCTGTAAGGACTGAGCCGACCCTTAAAATCGGTTAAAATTGGCCGAAAGCCGCCGCGAACCCACAGAGAACCTTTTGCCGCTTTTGCCGCCGCTTCCCCGCCGCGCCGAGCCGCCACAGCCGCCGCGCCAGCAGCCGCGGAGAGCACAAGGACCCCGCGCCGCAGCGCCGCGAAAGCCTTGCCGCCAAACCGCCGCCGCAGCCGATAGCAGCCCCGCGCCGCGAGAGGACCCCGCGCCGCCGCTGCGCCGAAGGGACCGCCGCCGCCCGAGCCGAGCCCCGAGCCCGCCCGAGCCGCGAGAGGACCCCGCGCCAGCCGCCGCCGCAGCAGCCCCGCGCCGCGAGACGACCCCGCGCCAGCCGCATGCCACCGCTGTTTGCAGCCACCGCCGCTGAGCCGGGAAACCAGCCGACCAGAACCAGCAGCCAGCAACTACACAAAGAACTTCTACCCGCGCGCATCCAAACCACCGCGAAAAGGTAAAGTGAAGAACCTTTTCCTCACCGCAATTTCAATAGACACAGATTCACCACACACAGCCCACGAAAAGACAACACAAGAGCATAACACCCATACGCACCCCCCCAATAATACTCACAGTAGCCGCCCCACTTTTAGGCGTAGGGACACAAATGCCCAAAGTCTGGCGGGGGGGGGAATGGGAGATGTTCGTGAATTGAGCACTGAGTCAGAAGCCCAGGGCCAAAGGTACACGGGCCGTTGGGAGGGGACAGAGCCTGAGATGCGAGATCCCCACTCATGGGACCATCGCAGAGGGCTCCGTCACGGTGACCGGGGGGGCAAGCCAGCAGAATCGCCTCCCCGTCCCGCGGATGACCGCCACCCACGTGTAACCTCATGGGCGCCGCCATCTTGCCCATTAAAATGCCCGGGTACTGAACTGTCTCTTCCGGTCCCTGAGCCGCCCCGCCCCACCCATAGGCGCGAGGGGGGAGGTAGCCCCGCCCCCTCGCCGCCTCCGACACCCGCCCACACCCCCCCACCGGCAACCGAGGCTACCGCAGCCACGGGGAGGGGGGGAAGGGGGGAGGAGGAGGAGGAATTCTCAGTAGTTCCGTCGGGAAGCCGCAGGGAGGCAAAAAGGGAAAAGTCGGATAAGAGGTGGGAAAACAGGGGTAAAGCAGTTCAACTGGGTGGCCTGAAGGATAATCGGGCATACCCAAATGAATTTAGCCAAAGCCACACCCCTCAGCCTGAGCCCCTACACAGAGCTATTCAAAGGCTGAGGCATTTGGTAAGAGATAGTGGCATATCCCTAAATGATGCCTGCGGGTATCCGAGGGCATCGAATTCCATCCATTTTTCCACCTCACATGACACAGAACATGTGCACTGCTTATCTGACTTTCGGGAGAATGGTGCCAATAACACACCAAACACCCCAACTGGTATAACAGCAAATCCATTGACTGGAGAAGGGAGACACAGCACAGCAGGTGCCCAATTGAATCACTCCCGAGAAAAACACAAAGTAACAATCAAACAGGCGCTGAGAGCCATGAGAAGGCTTCTCACCACAGACAAAAACAGCAACCTGCCCAGCACAAGAGTGTTACAAAGTTGTGCTGAGCAAAACTCACAATATTTAAATCGGCTGCGGACTGCTTTGTATAGGCAAATTGAATACAATGAGGCCAGAGAGATGCTGTATAAGCAGTTGGCTTCTGATGAGGCGAGCACAAGCTGTGAAAAGGCTTTGCAAACCCTCTCTGGAGGGGTTGAACACAGCACCGCTGAGCTGGTTCAACCTTACCAAGGATTTAGCTCTCAGGAGCACCAATCTGCCTCTCCAGCTGCGGCCCTAGAAGCCCAGCTAGGAATACGAAAAGAGGCCAGACTCAGAGCAAGTGGTGTCAGATGCAGTAGCACTGACCGCTCTCAAGGAGATTATATCTGGAGACCCCTCTGCAGCAATGCCCCAAAATACTCTAATGGCAAGGAAGGGCTGAGTTACACCCAGGGTGCCGAGGGCGAAACAAGTGCGTTGCTGCCAGCATCGTCCTGCTTGTTGCCGTCCTGCTTGCTGCCTTCTGTGCCACAGGCTTTCATGTGCCAGAAAGGAAGCAGCTCGAAGCAAGCCCCAAGGTGACAACAAACAGCCTAAACAATGCCCTTATATACTGCACACCCAAGAAAGGTGACAGATGGAGAATGCTGCCAGACACTAGAGCAGTAAGCGCAGTCATAAAACATGTAGGAGCACAGCAGCATGGACTGCCTTTACCCAATGTGCTCCCAACGAGTTGGCCGCTATTGGTAACTGATTCAAAGACTTGTTCCTCTACCACCTTCCTACACCCTGAGAATGTTCCAATGCTTGCCTGTCCCATCATGGCCTTGTGCATGGCCCGTGCAAGTATATTGCTGGGCTGTCTGTCCTCAGGGAATGCAAATAGCCAAGCAAGATATCAGACAACCACGATACACCCTCATACAGGTAGCATACCAATGAGCATGGCCACAGAAAATGAACTGCCTTTTACTCTTACTGCTCTAATCCAAAATGCCCAAGATGTAGGGTTACAGCTTGCAGCAGAGAAAATGCAGCAACCGTTACCCTGGACTTTCCTTGGACAAGAATTCACGCAGCAAAAGGATTCTCCACAACTGCTGCAGCTCAAGGTAAAAAACACTTTATATTTACACGAGTTGCAAAAGCTTCAAGGGGCAACAAACCGGTTAAGGCCTATTTTAGGCTTGACCACAGAGGAGCTACACCCTCTACTTCAGCTGCCAAAGGGAGACTCCAGTCCAATGTCTAACAGGCTACTGATACCGGAAGCCAAAAGTGTTAGACATTTGTACCAAGGCAATAGAGAGAGGGATAGGCAGAGGGAGAAATCCTGAACTACAAATATGCCTGACCCTCATTCCCAGCAAGTGTCAACTATTAGCAGCCTTGTTACCGTGGGATCAGACTGAAAAAGACCCACTGCAACTTCTAAGGTGGCTAATTTTGCCCCATGTACCATCTAACACTGTGTAGACTGTTAATGAGATGTATGTAAAGCTTGTCATTCAAGGCAGAGAAAGACTGCAGAACTGAAAGGAGGGGACCCTGCCTTTACCACCATCGACTTGCCAGCTCTGAAGGACAATTTGGATAGGATGCCAGCTGAGGACGCAAGGTTCCGAGCTGCCTTAGCAAGCTTTCATGGTAAAACTTTAATGCATCTCTCAAAACACAGGTTGTGGGCAAAGACAACTAATCTACCTTCAAAAGCCACGACCAGATGCAAACACGGACCAGTGAAAGGCTCCAGGGCCTTCACACCTGCATCTGGAAACAGCATAAAAGGCTGTAATAACTCAGGTAAAATCCTGCTACAAAACAAGGGAAGGACAGACGCAGACCACGAACCACAGCTGTGCAGGTTCTGGAAATGACCTCGTCTATATTGCCTTGGGAAAGTTTATTAAGTGATCTTTGAATGTTATAACTGATTTCTGTTATGTTGCAAGTTGATGCCCCATCTTGAAGGTTTGTTTGTTTGAGATGTCCTAGTGCTTACTTGTTAATTGAGATGCGTTCTGTTTGGTTTCTTGTGAATTACAGAAGGTTTGGATTTTCATACACATGCATACAAAGTAACACAACGACAGGTAAGGGCCAACAACTGAGAAAGAACTAAGTGACTGACAAATTAACAACATTTAACATCATATCTAAGGTCTTGAAGCAAGCGAAATTGTCTAGTTCATTTTTCCATCAGAACGCAAAATCCTTAAACAGACAATTCAAATAACATTCAATTAGCTCAAGACTCCATCATGTCACGCCCAAACTGTCAAAAAATCACAACAATGCCATCTCAGAATGCATTAACACCACATGGTTAATTGCAAATGAGATTGAGCAAACAGATATCACACACATCTCTGAAATGGACATATTATAATATGTACATGTAACAGTAGGTATATACCAGCACCACGTAACCTACACAACACCCACTGCAGAAAAGGCCAAAAGTGTGAAACACTTGGGCTTAGTTGCCCAGCAACTCTTGATCCATAATATTCACAGTAAAGCAGCTCTATCCTATCAAATAGGAAAATTCTTATGTCACAAGTGTTCCACACTCACTCATTACACAGGTAATTACACAAAGAGCACACAACACAACAAAACAGTGTCAACTAAACAAAAAAGGGGGGAGAGAATCTGTATAACTAAAAGAATATCTGTGAAAAACCATGTATGTATTAATTTTCAAATTGTGACAAGCTGGAAACATGTGAGTATGAAAGGTAATACAAACCCCAGGCCACCGTACCTCTCCCAAAACATCGGTTATGGTAAAGGATTTGGTATCTGGGCAGTGGACGGAACCACTAAATCTGATTTGGGATAGAGGCTACACTGGTGAGTCTGAAGAAAAGAGTTAAAATGAACCCCTTCCAGGTCTGTTGCACCCCACAAGGTACAAAATCACATCAGCAAGAACCAGAATGACGCAGAAGTTATAAGAAGGTTATGTTTATGTTTAAGGTTTACTTTAAGGACGACCAGTGTGGCAAAAAACAGTTTATAAAAACCCATGAATGTGTGTGTATGATGCGTGAGTTGATGGCCGTCAAAGCGAATGAAAGTATGAATGAACATGAGTGTTGTATGTCTGGACAAATATTGGAACACTAAACACCCCACAAATAACAATACCTCCGCCACAGGGTCATTTAAGAGAAATTAGTTTTGCTAAGCTTAGCCTGTTTCTTAATAAAGTTGTACTCCCCAGTTATTTAAAACCCTCAGGTTAATAAAGTTTACAAGTTTGCACGGTTAGGCCAAGGCCTATAGATTAATAAAGTTATTTCTCCAAGTTGCACTACCCTATAGGAATATAAGAAAGTTTTAAAAGGTTCACAATAGGACTATAAGAGGCCAAGGCAAGCAGTATGCTGGTTCATTGCAAGCCTTGGTAGTTTATAATGTACTGTTCTGATTGTTTGCGCTGTTGCCTTTGTAATGTTCTCGTGACCTTCTTATACAATTAGGAAGGGGGAGATGTAGGGAACATGTCCCGAGGTGCAACGGGTAAGCACTGGAGCTAGGGGACATGCGCAGAGCCAGACCCTCCTATTGGTTAAGAGTCACGTGGGATCAAGGTATAAAGGACCGCGCGCTGTTTGAATAAACCTCTTTGTTTACCACCTCACAGAGAGCGTGCCATGATTTCTTTATTATATAAAGGCAGCGTGCCGCATGAACGCAACACCATGCAACAGGATAAGATGAGGGTCCACTGGCTAGAAAGGTGAGAGTAGCCAGCAGGTTGAAGGAGGTGATTATTCCCTTCTATTCAGCATTGATGAGACCACATCTGGAGTACTGTGTACAGTTTGGGGCTCCCCAGTATAAGAAAGATATCGACATACTGGAATGAGTCCAGCAGAGGCCACCAAGATGGTTAAGGGGCCGGAACACATGACATATGAAGAAAGGCTGAAAGAAGTGGTTTTGTGGGCTTTTTTCCTGCCTTAAGAACAGAAAGCTATGGGGAGATCTTATTGCTGCCTACAACTACCTAATGAGAAAGTATACACGTAGGGAAATTTCTGTAACAAAATTCAGTGCAGGATCCTGTGGAAGGGGAAGGTGATATTTATTTACAAAATCCCTAAGTTGATTTTACCCACTCACTCTCACACCAACATACTCAGAGACACCAAAATGTATGTGTCTAAGTGGTCTGGCCAGGATCACTTGTGTACTTCACTGAGGACAAGGGACCCTGGCTGTCAAGCCCTCAGTGCATATCTTGGGTTCATCTTGATTGGTGACAATGTACTATTTTTGGACAGAACTTTTATACCCTATAGGATTGTTGTGGTTTAACCCCAGCTCGCAATCAAGCACCATGTAACCACCAGGAGAGAATTGGAAGAGTAAAAATTAGAAAACTCATGGGCTGAGATAAAGTCAGTTTAATAGGTAAAGTAAAAGTCATGCACGCAAGCAAAGCAAAACAAGGAATTCATTCACTCCTTCTCATGGGCAGGTAGGTGTTCAGCCATCTCCAGGACGGCAGGGCTCCATCATCGGTAATGGTTACTTGGGAAGACAAATGCCATAAGTCCAAACATCCTCCCCTTCCTCCTTCTTCCCCCAACTTTATGTACTGAACATGATGTCATATGGTCTGGAATATCCCTTTGCTCAATTTGGGTCAACTGTGTCAGCTGTGTCTCCTCCCAGCTTCCCATGCACCCTATCCTCCTTGCCAACATGGCAGTATGAAAAGCAGAGAAGGCCTTTGCTCTATGGAAACCCTGTTCAACAATAACAAAAACATCTCTATATTATCAACACTGTTTCCAGCACAAATCCAAAACACAGCTCCATACTAACCACTATGAAGAAAATTAACTCTACCCCAACCAAAACCAGCACAAGGAGTCAACAGTTTTTGTGGGGTGGTCCTTCACTTCAGAATTGTGTGGACTTCATCAGTCTTAGGAAAGGTGCCTACTCATTTCTGTTTTCCTGTTGGGCTAACAAGAAATGGCATATGTGGTATGCTGCAAGCTTTTTGATATCTTCTTGTTTTTAGAGTGCAGGGTCTTCTGAACAAGTCATCTGTGCTGTGATCTGACCAGAGTTCAGTCATTGTGGCTACGACAGAAACACATTGCTGAGAACAATGCCCTGGGAACCATGTTCTTTGTTATCCATACAGGCTATTCTTTTAAACTGTGCTCTGCTGCTTCTTACAGTGTTTTCTTACACACGCCCATTTGCATTCATATTTCGTTCCTACCAATGTTCACATTTCTGTGTGGGAATTCTGATTAACTGAATGACAACACCAGTTGCTGTTTACCAAAAAGTACTAATAAAAGGGAAATGCAGAGAGAGATCTGCGGAGAAATACCGAAAACCGAATAGTGTGTGCAGTCCCATTTAACCATTGCTGATATTTTGGTGACCCCGATGTGCGATGTGCGTTACAGGAGGTTTCAGTGACTAGGACCTGACAGGGGGTAAGTGCTAGCAATCATCCTATGATAATAGGACAACGGTGTCTGCTGGACAGAAAACCACAGGGTCATGTAGCATAATGGGGCAGGGGATCTCCCAAGAACACAGGCTTTATTTAAAGGTTTTGTAACAGATATTGTGTGTAGCAGGACATAAGGTTATGGATAAGCAATTGGAACATTTGCTTTTGTTGGTTAAGGAGCATTGTGACTGGCTTCCTTATGACAGGAGTTTTAAAATCGACATATAAGAGAGTCAGTGAGTGCTTGCAAGCACAGAAAAAATCTGGTTCTGCTATTTCTGACTCTGCCTTAATTACATGGTGCCCGCTTATGCATGCTTTGCAACCGTTGAGAGTAACAGAACCTGATATAGGAACACAGGGTCCGCCCACTCTTTTAAACTTGTTGGACGATCCCTCTGGGGGAAAAGATGATATATCAGTTCTGCTGATAAATGTGGCTCATATTCCCCACTGACGGGTGCTTTAGGACCTCCAGAAGGGGGTCCATCTCCTGCCTTTAATCATGGTAATCTCCCTCTGGTAGGGGGTCTGCCTCCTGCCTTTAATCGTGCTAATTTCACTTCGGCCGGGGGCTTCCCCCCTCCTTAATCATAGTGCTTTTCACGAAATGCAACTGCCTCTGGCCCCCGCTGATCCTTTTTTGCAGTATAGGGGGGAGATGGCATCAGCAGGCACTAGGACCGTTGAGTTAGAGAGATGCAGAGCAGAGGCTTTGCAGGTGGGTGATCTCTCCTTTTTAGCTTTCCCTGTCGTATATCAACTGAATCAGCTGCCTCTACATGAGGGGCTTCCCTACCAATTTTTTAAGGATTTATGGTGTTCTATACAGAAGAATGGGTTGCAAGGTACATTTACTGTGGGTATAGTTGAAGGTATTGCAGCTTCTTATGACATGACATCCTGGGAGTGGCTGGCACTGATGAGGACTGTTCTTACTGCCGCACAATATGCAGTCTGGAGGTTAGAATACACGGACTTGGTTACTGTGCAGGCAGTGGAGAATTTTAATAACGGAATTGCCATTGGGCCTGACATGTTGACTGGTACTGAACAATATGGTCATCCACGAATCCAAGACGGGCTAGACAGGCAGGTCTTTGTCCAAGCCTCACAGATGGCTCTGTGGGCATGGAGATGGGTTCCTGATTCTGGGAATAAGTCTGCTTCCTTTGCAATTATATGGCAGGGACCCCAAGAGTCATATGTGTCGTTTATTGATAGACTGCAAAATGCAATACTGTGGCAAGTAGATAACAATGATGCTGCAAGTGCTTTGCTAATACATTAGCTGTGGAACATTTATAAGATAATGGACACCTTGTGAACAATCCATACTGCCAGCTCTGAGGAGCAGTAGGCCTCACTTGACATAACTTTGGAGGTTATTAAAAGAATAGTTTATAGTTGCAAACTGTGTGAAACTCTGTGTGTTTATACTTGCAAGTTGTGTGAAAACTGTGTGTTTATAGTTGTAAGTTATGTGAAACTCTGTGTGTTTATAGTTGTAAGTTATGGGAAAACTGTGTGTTTATAGTTGAAAGTTGTGGGAAACTGGAGATAAAGAGAAAACTGGAAAGTCCCTAAGGCAGATCGATAGGAGGGATTTTGGGTGGCACGAATGACGTCAGGACGCGTGGACAGAGCATCGGGACCAATGAGCTAAAGGCATGAAACGCATGCACAGACTGAGCTATCCAATCGCTTTGTTGTAATCACGTACCTGGAAAGAGTTGACTGTATAAAAGCTAACTCATTTAAATAATAAATTTAACATAGTTTGATCATATTGATCGTCTGTGCGTTGTTCTGGAGCTCCTGCCGTCCATAATTAGCAGTGGTTCTGTGTAAACTGCAAACGCATAACTCCTCCACAAAATGCTTTAACTATGGGAGAAAAGGGCACATTAGTAAATTTTGCCCAGAAAAGAAAAATTGGGGGAGGGAGACAAAGTCTTCAAAGCTGTGCCCACAGTGTCATAAAAGCTATCACTGGGGTAATCAGTGTAAATCAAAGTTTGACTTTGATGGCAACCCGCTTTTGAGAAACACCCAGAGGGGCATGAAGCCCAGCGCCCCACAAATCTACAGGGCTCCTTTCCAAACATTGGAAAAGGAGACACCAAATATTGCATCACTGATTTATCAACAGTAACCTCAGATTGGACTTGACCATTGCCTCAGAAGTGACTCTCAATAATCCTATAGAGGTTGTTTTGGTAGGGACCGATATATGGGGACCCTTACCACAAGGTATGGCAGGATTGATTATTGGCATATCCAGCATATCGAAACAAGGCATTTTAATGTTGCCTGGTCTTGTTGATTCGGACTACCAAGGGGAAATAAAAGTAATGCTTACCACCTTATCTGGCTTTTTTGTACATAGTTGTCGTGGGTTAAAAAGGGGTTTCCCCTGGAGTTGGAAAGTGGTTAATCCCAAGGGGTGGTGTTCTTGGTGTTGACCCAATCAGCGCCCCTGCAAAATTAAACATATCACAACAGGCCGGAAAAGAAGAGATTACGTAGCTGGAAGAAGAGCGGTAGCCATGGTTTGAGACCACAAGGAGAGAGAGCGGCCAGGGAGCCCCTCTGGGGGCCAAGGCCCCCCAGTCCCGGCTGGGGCTGTGGAAACTCGGAACAGTGTTTAACTGGACTGGGTACCATGGCCAAAAGCTGGGGGAAGTTTCTTCGCTGTGAGTGGACAGCCGAAGACACTGAAACAGCAGCATAAGCAGCACTGAATAGAGAGCTGTGGCTGAAAGTCAAGAAGATAGCCAGCAGCAGCAAAGATGGCATGGAACCAAGTTGAGAGACGCAGAGATGTCCAACGGAGAGACAGAGAACCAAGCTCAGTAGAGACTGTTTGGGGTGAGACTGGTTTTACTTCCCCAAACCCTTTGAGACCCCTTTTGGAAGGAGGGGGAGGACTTCCACTTGGAGTCCTGAAATGCAGCAGCAGTTAGAGAGAGGAGCTGAAAGCTCAGAGACATCCTGGGGCTGGACCAGGATGGCCAGAAGGAATGCGGAGGAAGTGACCTCCCTTTCCCCCCCCCCTTTGCCAGTTTGAGACAGAGCAAAGGAGCTCTGGTAGAACGCTTGGGGCAAAAACTGAACTGAGAGCTCCTAAATGTTCTGACCCCGGGGAGGAGGGGTGGAAATCCCCAGAGGAGTCTCCCGAGTCTGTCCCTGGGGGCTGGAAACCTTTCACAGAGGGAGGATTAAAGACTTTGAACTTTAACCCCTGTACCTCGTGAATGCCGACTATGGTGATAACGAGCTGTTTCCCTCGAAGCCCATAGATGAGACCTTCAGTTGGAGCCAAAGGGCTGAGGGGTGAGAGAAAACCCCTGTGTTGTAATGAAGAGAGAGAGAGAGAGAGAGAGAGAGAGAGAGATTTTCCAGCTACAACAAATCCAGCTACGACTGCTGCCTTGAAGAGGAGAGACACTGCTGCCCTGAAAGTGAAAATGACCTTTTCTTCTTTCCTTCTGAACTTTTATTTGGAGGGAAAGGAAGGATTTGATCTAATGTAATATAGTATTTATTGTGTAGTAATAAATTTTAATATAATTTTCCCCATGCTAGTAGATGTGTTATGTCTGGAAAACCCTCTCACACTGAAACAAATTGGGGAAGGGGGCTTGGAAATTGGAAATTGGATTTTTGTAGGTCTCAAACCGCGACATCAGTAAAGGGCAGCGAGCAGCTCTCTTGTTATTATTGCCCTTCTGAGTCCCTTATAAAAGCACATGGGAGTGCAGTCAGGGTGGATTTGGAAGCACTGATGTTCAAATAAACTGGGTGGCAGAAATAACAAGACAGCAGCAAATGCTCACTTTGCACATAAAAGATAGGGACATAACAGGGTTGATTGATACAGGGGCAGATGTCTCCATAATTTCGACTCAAACCTGGCCTGCAGAATGGCCACTCAAAAATACGTGGAATACAATTTTAGGAATTGGGGATATTGAGATACCTAAGCAGCGTACGCATGTTTTGCCAACACGTAATCCAGAAGGACAAGTAGCCTGGTTTCAGCCTTTCATTTTAAACACTCTGATCTCCCTGTGGGGGCAGGATTTACTGGAGCAATGGAATGTGCAGCTTGTGACTCAGCCCGCAAATTTATGCTAGTGGCCACTGACAAACCTCCCCTGCTCAAACTGACATGGTTAACAAATAAGCTGGTTTGGGTTGATCAGTGGCCCTTGAAAGGGGAGAAGCTCATTCAAGCACATAAATTAGTGCAACAGCAACTAGATGTGGGGCACATAATTCCATCTACTAGTTCTTGGAATACTCCCATTTTTGTGATACCGAAAAAATGGTATGGGAAGTGGCAGCTGTTACATGATCTCAGAGCCATCAATGCTGTAATGCAACCTATGGGATTGTTGCAGCTGGGGGTCCCTGTGCCAACACTATTACCTAGAGATTGGGTTCTCACTGTCCTTGATCCTAAAGATTGTTTTTTCACAATGCCATTACATCCAGAGGACAGTGCACATTTTGCCTTTTCTTTGCCTGTAATTAATAATGCAATGTCCATGCAACGATTTCAATGGGTCATGTTACCACAGGGTATGATGAATACTCCTATAATGTGCCAGGCTTATGTGGCAGCTGTGCTACAATCGATCAGGGAAAAGTATTGATCTTGCATTATTTATCACTATATGGACGACATTTTAACATATGCTGAGTGACAGGATCAATTAAATGTAGCACTGAAGGAGCTATTGCAGGAGTTGCAAGCTAATGGGTTAAAAATTTCTGCAAAAAAGGTCCAGACATGCCCACCGTGGAAATATCTAGGCTGGATATTATCCGACTGGTCTGTCACACCACAGCCATTGACTCTAAAGCCGGTGGTAAAAATGCTGAACAATTTACAGAAACTATTAGGCACAATTAATTGTGTTGGTCCACTTCTGGGCATTACTACACAGTAGCTAAAGAGTCTATTCGATTTATTGATGGGCGATAGTGATTTGACATCACTGCGCACATTAACGAGAGAAGCGAAGGAGGCTATACACCTTGTTAGTCAGCAGATTGCTTCACCCAAAGAAGAACGGGTTGAGCCTGACTTTCCAGTAAGATTGTTTGTTTTTCCAATGGTGATATACCCTTCTGCACTGCTAGGACAGCTTGACGGACACAGTGTCATACATTTAGAATGGATATTTTTGCCACATAATCTGAAAATGAAGGAATTATGTGCTGAATTAATTAAGTGGGAAGGTATCGGTTCCAACGGCTTACAGGGTATGATCCTGCTTGTCTGCATTTGCCTCTCATGGTCAAAGATTATGAATATCTGTTGCAAAATGCAGAATGCTTTCAAATTGCCCTAGCTGATTTCGTGGGAAACATTTCTTTTTCCTCACAAGCAGATAAATCGTTGCATGGGATGGCGCAATTACCTTTAACCCTGAATCTAATCTTATCACCTGTGCCTATCCCGGGTGCAAGAAATGTGTTTATAGATGGGTCTGGGAATACAAAAAAAACCGTCATTGCATGGCAAGAAAAAGGGATATGGAAGCATGCTTACACCCAAGAAAATAGTTCAACGCAGCAGTGCGAGCTTCGTGCGGTAATCCTTGCCTTTTCTCTCTTTGAAACTGAGGCAATTAATGTTATTGCTGATTCTCAGTATGTGGTAGGTGTTGTACAAAGAATTCATTCAACTTTGCTGAAGGAAATAAATCAGAAAACTCTCTTTGAACTGTTTGTCCAACTCAAAGCCCTTTTAGAGAAAAGGACAGTCCCATTCTTTATTCTGCACATTCACAGCCACACTTCTCTTCCTGGCCCTATTACAAAAGGGAATGCAGTTGCGGTTCAGTTTATGGTAGCAACTCTACAGTTTGATTATGTGAAGGCTTCGCATTCCTTTTTCCATCAAAATGCATTCAGTTTATGCAAACAGTTTGGCCTTACACTCACTCAGGATAAGGACATTGTATGAGCCTGTCCAGAATGTCAGAGAATATCATCTTCTATCTCTCTGCAGGGAGTAATTCCCAAGGATTACAAGCCAATGATTTGTGGTAGTCAGATGTTACACATATTGCAGCATTTGGACTGCTTCGCTTTGTCCATGTCACAATTAATACATTCTCAGGCTTTCTGTGCGCATCTGCTCACGCTGAAGAAAAAAGCAGTGATGTGCGTCGACATTGGACTCAATGCTTTGCAACGATGGGGCTGTTGCAGCAAATTAAGACAGTGTCTCAGTTTAATGAGACAGAAATGTTTTCTTAGGAGGGCAGGATATAGGGAAAAAACCCAAACTCCTCCCTCTGAGTAATTATAACTTCGAAATTAAGAGACTCCAATCGAAAGGTGTGGAAAGGAAAAAAATAACAGGTCTTTACTAAAGAATATATATATATACATAGGTAACGCAAAAAAAACCCCAACCAAGCAACAATCCTGTAACCCAACTTCCACCAAAACCAATTAAATACTTTTTTGCCTTTCGGCACAGTTATAACCACACCCAGCAGGGGGCGCTGGCGCCTCAGGAGGCAGGTGACTGCAGCTGCTCTCCAGTGGTCACCAGGGGGCGCTGTTGGGCCTACAGAGGAGCAGAGGTTGCAGTTGCTCACTGATGGTCGGCAGGGGGCGCTCCAGACCGGCCCCACGTGCCAAATGGCAGATCTCAACTGCAGCAGCTGGTTCAAGACCCGAAGGTGGACCCCCACCCCTTGGCCATGGGGGTGGCAGCTGGCAAGGGACAGAGATGTCAGTCCGTCCAGCAAAGAGCAGGGAGACCCAGAACAAAGGGAAAACTCACAAGATACTGGCAGTCTCTGTGACAGCAGAGGTGGTGTGCGACCCCCTACCACAAGCACTGCAGGGACTCTCTCACCAGAGAATGAACCGGAGCTCCCCCCCCCCAGTCCTTGGTAGCTCCAAGGGTCACCCAGGCTGTGGGCAAAACAGGATGGGGAAGGGGGGCGGAGGCGAAACTGGGACCTCCCTCAGGGCCCAAAGAACAGGCGACCTGGCCAAAGAAGACTGAACTCAGAGCTCGCTTCCCCACACCACTCCTGAGTCCGGTCAAAAGCCAAGTCCCACCACCCCAAGGGAAAGAGAAAAAAAACAGCAAACCTGAGCTCTCCCTCCCCCAGCTGTAGCTATGGGGGGGGGGGAACAGGGGACGACACAGTTTAGCTGGTGTGCTGAGGTTACTTAGGATTTCAATGAAGCAGTTGTTAAGCTCTGGCCTCACCTAACAATAGCATCTTAGCTTGCTGGCAAGAAGCTGTTGGTATGGGAAAATTCACTAGGAAAAAGTAAAAAAGTATAGAACTATAACAGACAGATAATAGTCCTGGGTATTCAGCCACCTGCACGTGGAATTTTTTGCAACAATGGGGGGTTTGTCATCTCTTTGACATACCACATAATCCATAGGGGCAAGCTATTGTCGAACGGCACCACTCTGTATTAAAAGCCATGCTCTTAAAACAAAAAAGGGGGAATATGACACCCCAAGAGCAATTGGATAAAGCTGTATTTACCCTTAATTTTTTTAATTTGGATCACTTTAACTGTAGCAGAGGAGGTCGTCATTACGGGACCACTGGTTCATTACACGAACAAAAGCCGAAAGTATTATACAAGGATCCACAGGGGGATGCTCAATGGCAAGGTCCTGTCGAGTTGTTAGCATAGGGAAGGGGGTATGCATGTGTTTTATCGCCCACAGGACACCGCTGGCTTCCAGTACATTGGTAAAACTGTATCATGAGTTGGACGGACCCGACACACAATCTGATTCTGCAAATGAAGAAGCTGACCCTCAAGACTCCTAGAAAGACACCAAGGAATGCTGAGCAGTGCAAACCTGAAAAGATTGCAAGATCAGGCAGAACAAATGACGGAGGCTGTCGGAGCTACATCTAATCCTCAAAACATCTTCCTAGCCTATCTGGCCACATAGCGGTCAGCATTAGTACAGTAAAAGGGGCATTTCTGGGTGTGATGTGGGTCTCCTTATTTAATCTGACCCAGGCTCACGTTTATTGGGCTCATATACTTGACCCTCCAATGTTTCGACCGGTCACATGGTGGAACCCGGAAATGCTGCTGTCTAACAATGGATGTCTAACTGGATTGGAGGTGTTTGGCTGCCACCTTGTGGCTCTTTGGAGGAAAACAAAGGTTGGATTAAAACTAATAGAAGTCAAACTTTTTATACACATGATGCCTGCTCAACTGGTGCTTAGAAAAAAATCCAGGAGCCGTTAATTAGGGTGAGATAAGGAAAGGGTTTAATTGTGCCAAGGCAATTGATGGTACATGACGCGCGTGCCCGGGCTGTGCCCGAGATGTTACATTTATAACAAAATCTGGTCAATCCCAAGTGTGCCCACCCCATAACTTTTGGCCTGCTCCACCCCCTGGCCCACCTCCCGGAATTGGGTCTGGGGTGTTTCTTGGGACCCTCTCTTCATCATCCTTCATCATCTTCGGGGTACAGAGAGCAGTCACCCAGTTCTTTGACTCTGTCCTGTGGTTTAGGCCAAGATACAAGCATTCCCCAAACAGAACAGGGTTGCCTTGACTAAGAGACTAAACATTTTCTACTGGATACGGGGATAGGGCTGATATGGGGGGTATGGAATGGGGTGAGAGGATTAAGCAATGTATAAACTAAGGGGTGCTACGGGGAGGAGGGAGAAAGGGGTTGTTTCTAAAATCTACTTCTATTACCTATAAAACTTATAAGGCTTACAAAAATTAGAAAAATAAAAAACCATTAGGGGCTTAAGGCATCACACATCTTCCACCTGTATGTCTTGCCAATAGACCAATTAATGACTGCCTACCATTTGTAGAAAAATTCCATTTATATTACCAGCAAAGGGAAGATAGGGGACACTCTAGTGGGAATTTAACTTTTCTTTCCATCACTGGACTTGATTGACAAAGAGATGGGGGGATTGTCTCCCTCTCAATTACCCATTTGCAAAATTCCACAAAGCACCACATCAGATATACTTGCTGTACAGTGGACTCCATGTAGACTAACAACTCCAGGAATAGCAAACATTGGATTAGCTGGAGTAAAAATGATGGACTGGGGACTGAGGGGTCATTTGATCACCAACACATCGCATCCTATAAACTTCGCACAAGTTACGAAGGAGACCCTTAAACGGACAGAAGGGGGTATCTCAGGACCAGTACTGTGGGCAATATATAAAATCAGTACTGGCCCTTGGGTAAGCAATCTATGAAGGGCTGTGATGCCATTTCTAATTAGACACTATTCTAGGGATAATTCATTGTATTGACTAACTCTCACTAACTGGCATAATGACTCAGTCATGGTGTGTACCTCTCACCCATATGTCTTCTTTGCCGCACCTCACATTGTGATTAGTATTACTAACAATACCTTTAGCATCACTGTAAGCAATCCTTATTATTTTAGTTGTATTACAAATCAAAATGTATGTACTCTCAAATTTATCGTTAATAATTCCTATGCACAAAAGACCCAAACTGTGACTCCCAGTGAACCTAACCAGAAGCTGGGAGGATGATGCAGGATATAGTAAATTAGTGAAACTGCTAACACAATCAAGAAATCAGATGAAAAGGTTCATTGGATGGCTAATTGCTTTTATCATCTCTGCAATAATCATAGCAGCTACTGCAGCAATAGTTACTGTACAGGCATACAGTGGCCAGTGTGTTGGGTAATATGTCAGCATCAATGGCTATACAAAAAAGTATAGACCAGCAAATATTAGCAAGGCTCGAGGCAGTAGAAGCAGCTTTAATATGGATCGGGGATAGACAAGATGCTATGAGTAATAGGATGACCTTAAAATGTGATTTGGAACACCAACATAAAGGATTATGTGTCACTCCATTAGTATGGAATGACAGCCATTGTGACTGGGCACAAGTTTGAAAAGATTTGCATGGTGCCTTTGCCACAAACATCGATGGTAAAATTCAAGATTTTGCTAAAGTAATAAAATCGTGGATGTCTCAAACTCGATCTTCAGCTGAACAAAGTGTCTGGTGGGAGTTGTCTGATAACGTTCGATGGCTAAATCCCAAACATTGGTTCAAAGGACTTAATTTAAGGATCTGGATATTTATAGTAGTAGCAGGTTTTTTAATAATCTGTCTGTTTTTAATATTTCAAGTCCTCTGGAAGCCCATCAGACAAACCCGAAGACAAGAAGTCCGAGTCCTGACCCTCTTTGCAATTAACCCCACGTGTCAAAACAATAAAGGGGGAGATGTGGGAACAAGCTGAGTCAACCTGCACTTGAGGTTCAGTTAATTAGAACCAAAAAGGAGTGCTGACCTTGACTGATGTTTTGACAAAGACAGTGCTGTGTTTTCAAAGTGGAAAACCACTTAATGGTCTGCATGGTTTACCATGATTGAAAACAATCACAGAATGATAGTGTGTGAACGTGTGAAATCAAAACATCAGGTCAGCAAAATCCTGGGAATTCTGGTTAACTGAATGACAACACCAACTGCTGTTTACCAAAAAACGCTAATAAAAGGGAAACGCAGAGAGAGATCTGCAGAGAAATACTGAAAACCGAATTGTGTGTGTGCAGTCCCATTCAACCATCGTCCATATTTCTGTTTCATAGAATCATGGAATCATAGAATATCCTGAGGTGGAAGGGACCCACAAGTCCAACTCCTAGCCCAGCACAGGACAGCCCCAAAAATCACATCATGTGCCTGAGAGCATTGTCCAAAAGCTTCTTGAACTCTGGCAGGCTTGGTGCTGTGACCACTTCACTAGGGAGCCTGTTCTAGTGCCCAATCAGAACCCTTTCCTAATATCCAGCTGTCCTGGTTTCAGCTAGGGTAGAGTTAATTTCTCAGTAGATGTTACAGTGCTGTGGTTTGGGTTCAGAATGAGAATGGTGTTGATAACACACTGATGTTTTGGTTTTTTGCCAAGTCATGTTTATCATAAGTCAAGGACATTTTTTTTTCTTGTCTTATGCGCTGCCAGTGAGGAGATATTGCAAAAGAAACTGGGAGGAAGTATGAGAAATAAATAACCTGGCTTTATTATAAGCAAATGAATTTAGTGGAAAAACTGAAGGGGGGGGGATTTTCCTTTTCTTTTAGTTCCAAGGGGGTTTTTTTAGGCGTATCGTGAAAGCTGTAAGGTGGAGGGTCCTGTCTGGGCCTAACGCCAGGGAACCTTTGCGGCCGGTGATGCCTTAAACCCCTAATGGTTTTTTATTTTTCTACCTTATAAGTTTTATTAGTAATAGAAGTAGATTTTAAAAGCAGCCCCTTATCCCTCTTCCCTGTAGCACAAGTAGTTTACAAATTCCTTAACCCTCTTACCCCATTCCATGCTCCCTATATCAGCCCTACCAGCAGAAATGTTTAGTCTCTTGTCAAGGCAAGGCCTGTTCTGTTTGGGGAACGCTTGTATCTTGGCCTAAACCGCAGGACAGAGTCAAGAACTGGGTAACTCTGTGCTCTCTGTACCCCGAAGATGATGAAGGTTGATGAAGAGAGGGTCCCAAAATGCACCCCAGACCCAATTCCAGGGGGTGGACCAGGGGGTGGATCAGGCCAAAAGTTATGGGGTGGACACACTTGGGATTGGACAGATATTGTTATAAAATGTAACATCTCAGGCACAACCTGCGCGCGCGTCGTGTACCATCAATTGCCTTGGCACAATTAAACCCTTTCCTTATCTCACCCTAACTAACGGTTCCTGGATTTTTCTTAGCACCAGCTGAGCAGGCATCACCGGGAATAGGGAAAAGTATGAAAATAAAAATGTATCCTCTGCCACGTGGCCATCCATTGTGTATGGAGAGACCCCTCTGTACCGTACAGAGAGGTACATCACAATTCAATCAGGAGGGAAGGTAACACCCCCTCCTGAGTCCAAGAAATTACCTTTTAAGGTAAAAAAATGGTGGTCACTGAATATTTAACAGCTTATGTAATCGAAAGAATACAAAAGGCACTATTTTCAAATGGCTGGTGTGCCTTTAGGTCCATGTGACTTGGAGTGCACCCAGCGCGCTGAAATAAAGAACTTCTCGTCACACTTTCCTTGTCCTACAGGTATATTTTTTCCGTTTTTAAATTTAAAGGAAGGATTTTTCCTACAGAAGCATAGCTGGGACAGGTGACCCGAACTGGCCAAAGGGATATTCCACACCACAGAACATCATGCTCAGTATATAAACTGGGGGGAGTTACCCAGAAGGGGGGGCCAATCTGGGTTCGGGAAGGGGGGTCTGGCATCAGTCAGTGGGCAGTGAGCAATTGCATTGTGCATCGCTTGTTTTACTTTTTCACTTTTTATTGTTGTTATTATTGTTATTATTGTATTTTACTTTATTTTCAATTATTCTTATCTCAACATACAAGTTTTACTTTGACTCTCCTCCCTGTTCCACTGGGGTGGAGGGGGAAGAGGGGGAGGTTGAGCGAGTAGCTGAGTGGTGCTTTATCTCCAGCTGGGCTTAAAAACCACCACACCAACTGTCACGTGAAGGGGGGAGGGGATATGGGCAACCCTTAGAGAGGGGAGATTCTCTCAACCCACAGAGATTTATTTATCTGTCAGCGCCCCAGGGAAAATGAAACCGTGTATGTCCAACCCAGTCTGTCAGGTATCCCGTAAGGGGACTCTTCACTAGACAGATTCACAAGATCGGGGTAATTCAGTTGCCCTTTTTTGGAGACTGTCATGCAACAGCATAAGGGAGACCCCTCAGCAGGTCTTCCCACATGTTATTCTACCGTCGGCAAACTGTCAGCACCTTATAAAGGACTCACTCTAACAGTTTACAGAATAACACTCTTTATTAATGCAAATTGAGACAAGTTAAAAGGTTTCGTGGTCATCACTGATAGGGTCTAGCTGCAAGAACACACTTGAAGCAATCTAATACTATAAAGCAAGCACAAGCACAAACTCTAAACCAAAACAATCTACTAATATATTATGGAGCAAAACACAAGCTCTAGTCCTTAAAGCAGTAATTAGCACGCATAGCATAAGTTTCTCACTCGACAGGCGTCCCTGGAGGGGGGGGAGGAAGACAGGTTCAGCCCGTCAGCTGATCCAGCATTTCTCCCCATTTCCAGCTTCCTTTTATATTATTTCTTTAGGTTTAGGTGGAGTTTGAGTCAATCTAGTCATAAGTGCTTAATTGGATAGTTGTCCTTGGCATCTATCTTTCTTGGTGGACAGATATGGCATGGTCAAAGTGTCACCGTGTTCCCTTTCCTGCAGGATGTTTGTGGAGAGTGGTCATAGTGCCTTCACATCACTCCCCTCTCCAGTAGATCCTCCAATAACAGGTGGTTATCAGTGTTTAGGGAACCTTTGTGTGGCATCGTGACCATGTTTCATCCAGGAAGCAGCAGCTGGTTCTCCTTCTGTAATTCTTATTCTCCTTTAACTTTTAACCCTATCCATTACTCCACACCAACACCACCAACTGTTGTAGTTTTAGTTAAATGGGAAGGATCTTTAGTGATGAATATTTCATACCACCACATAATTTGGAGCATGGGGACCTCCCCCATCCAAGCTAGATCAGGGGAAGACTGTCCCCAGTGTCTCAGGACCCGACAGAAAGGTGGATCCCTGGAGTGGAGCATCCCGAGAACTCAGGAGACAGGAGATAAAAGAGCAGGCGTGAGCCGGAACTGCCTTTCTCTGCACCTGGTTTTCTGCCTGCTGGAGCATGACAGACTCTTGGAGTCTTTGCTAGGGTGTTCAGCCATTTCCTTTGCTGTCCGACTGAACCCAGATTCGCTATTTCACAACAGCCCAGAGCCATTTTCACCTCAGCCTGGAGCCACTGCCCAAGCCTGCTCCACCCCACCGGGCCCCAGCACTGCGCCAGGTCAGCCCCGACCCTGAAACCGACACCCACGTAGTTTGCTATGCCACACCATCACCTCGGCAGAATAAGACTTTCTCAGACAAAATATCCTTCCAGGTTTTGTTTTAACCTAGGGAGAAGGGGGGAGCTAGATAATATTTTTCTGCTGTTGTGTTTTTGTTTGTTTTCTTTTTCTTTTTAGGAAAATTGTTTTTTCCTTCATTCAGACACCTCGTAATTTTTACCTTCTCTATATTGTGGGAGAGAAATATAAAGGGAAATGTTTATCTCATTAGAGGTCTCAACCTCCCAAATATATATATTGTCATTAAACCAAGACACCGACTTAAATCTCCCCTGACACAGCTTCATGCCATTCCCTCAGGTCCTGTTACTGGTCACCACAGAGAAGAGATCAGTGCCTGCCCCTCGGCTTCCTCTCGTGAGGAAGCTGTAGACCACGAGGTCTCCCCTCAGTCTCCTCCAGGCTGAACAGACCAAGTGACTTCAGCCAATCCTCATACAGCTTCCCCTCAAGGTCCTTCACCATCTTCGTAACTCTCCTTTGGATGCTCTCTAATAGCTTTGTCACATGAAAAGGGGCAAAAAAGATGAATTTTCTGTCCAACCTATATCAATTTATTTTTTCAGCTCCCAATGTCCCCTAGGAGATCAAAGCCTTTTAATGTCCAAACCAGTCTGTTAGTGTCTCACCTAATGAGACCTTTTGCTTAACAGATTCACCGAGACGGACAGGACATTTGATACCTTTTTATATAAGGACTGTACCGAATAGTGGTAGAAAAACCCCTCAGCAGGTTTTCCTTATGAGTTATTTCACCGTCGACAAAACTGTCAGCACCTAAAAACAGACTCACTATAACAGTTCATGAAATAACACCTTTATTAATACAAGTTTGTGACAACTTATAGGGTTTGTGTCGTCGGTGATAACGTTTAACTGCCAAAGTTATGCTAAAACCATGTAGCAACAACAACAAGGCGGGGCATGAGCACATGCTCTAAGACAAAGCAACTTACAAAGAATATTAATACCACAAAACCTAAGCAACAACTCTAAAACAAAGCCACTCACAAAGCGCACGCACTAAAATAACTTACAAATAACTTACAAACTTAAAGTAAAAACTTAAGCACACACCCTAAAGCAAAAGCAACCTACAAAGAATAAGTAAAAATTTTAAAGTACTATGGAGACAAAGTAAAATTAGTATATATGTATAAAACAATTGCATACTGAGAGGGTGTCCTGAGAATCATAGAATCATAGAATAGGTAGGGTTGGAAGAGACCTCTAAGATCATCAAGTCCAACCCCTGATCCAACTCCAATTACTATATCATGGCACTAAGGGCCACGTCCAATCTCTTTTTAAAAACCTCCAGGGATGGTGAATCCACCACCTCTCTGGGTAGGTTGTTCCAATGCCTGATAACCCTCTCTGTAAAGAATTTCTTCCTAACATCTAACCTAAACCTCCCCTGGCAGAGCTTGAGCCCATGTCCCCTTGTCCTATTGTTGGTTGCCCGGGAGAAGAGACCAACCCCCGCCTGGCTATAACCACCCTTCAGGTAGTTGAAGAGAGTGATGAGGTCGCCTCTAAGCCTTCTCTTCTCCAGACTAAACAACCCCAGCTCCCTCAGCCTCTCCTCATAGGACTTGTGCTCAAGTCCCTTCACCAGTCTCGTTGCTCTTCTCTGGACCCGCTCCAGCACCTCAATGTCCTTCCTGAACTGAGGGGCCCAGAGCTGAACACAATACTCAAGGTGTGGCCTCACCAATGCAGAGTACAGGGGAAGGATCACTTCCCTGCTCCTGCTGGCCACACTGTTCCTGATGCAGGCCAGGATGCCATTGGCCTTCTTGGCTACCTGAGCACACTGCTGGCTCATGTTCAACCTCCTGTCGATCAGCACCCCCAAGTCCCTTTCTGCCTGGCTGCTCTCCAGCCACTCTGTCCCCAGCCTGTAGTGCTGCAGGGGGTTGTTGTGGCCAAAGTGCAGGACCCGGCACTTGGCCTTGTTGAACTTCATTCCATTGGAGTTTGCCCATCTCTCCAGTCTATCCAGATCCCTCTGCACAGCCCTCCTGCCTTCCGGTAGGTCGACACTCCCTCCCAACTTGGTGTCATCTGCAAATTTGCTGATGATGGACTCAATCCCCTCATCTAAATCATCGATAAAGATGTTAAAAAGGACTGGGCCCAGCACTGACCCCTGGGGGACACCACTGGTGACCGGCTGCCAACTGGATGCAGCTCCGTTCACCAGCACTCTCTGGGCACGGCCCTCGAGCCAGTTCCTGACCCAGCAGAGAGTGCCTTATATAGCCTTCCCTATCACCACCTAACGAGCCTGATCCCCCCCTC
>NW_020925471.1:710096-725492 GCF_003984885.1 Neopelma chrysocephalum
ACGAGCCTGATCCCCCCCTCACTCACCTTAATTGGTTCCGAGGAGGAACCAAGCCTGTCGGTTACCTCTGCAGTGTTGATGGAACTTCTCCCCAATTTTTGCTTATGTCCAATCTCTTCTTATACCCTTTTCTTTAGGCAGTTAAGTGGCTATAGTCAATAAACTAATTTTTGGGGTGATAGACAGATGAAATAGGCCCAAGGATCCACTTCCTGAGTTCCCGGCAGGCATGATGTTCTCAAAAAAAGGCCTTGTTATCTCCATATCATTCCTTTCTTTGTTTTAATCCTTTTATCAGTTTCTGGGAATGTCTCCCCAGGTGCTGGGTTTTTCCAGGAAACCATCAGGAGCCTTTTTCTTCCTTTTGTGTGGCCCTATCTATCACCTTACAAGCTTTATATCTTTCTTATATCGTTGTGTCCAAAACTGCACACAGTGCTTGAGGTGAGGCTGCACCAGTGCAGAGTAGACCAGGTCAATCCCCTCTCTCAACCAGCTGGCACTGCTATACCTGGTGCACCCCAGGACACAGTTGGCCCTTCTGGCTGCCAGGGCACACTGCTGACTCATATTCGACGACGTTGAACAGGACCTCCATGTCCCTTTCTGCAGCACTGCTTTCCAGCATCTCATTCCCCAGTCTGTCCATACATCAAGGGTTTCCCTGTCCCAGGTGAAGAATCTGTCACTTGTCTTTCTTAAACTCCATATGGTTGGTGATTGCCCAGCCCTCCCATTTGTCGAGGTCTCTCTACAGGGCCTCTCTGCCCTCAAGGGAATCAACAGGTTGTGCTGGTTTAAAAGTTAACCAGCAGGGGAAATGAACTCAACTCAAAAGAGAGATTATAAGTCAGAATAACAATTTATTAAAATAATACAATAAGTACAATTATACAGGCAAACAATTGGTTTTAACCCACAAAACCCAAATGTATAACCCAGCACCCTGGGGCATGAACAAAGTGGTGTTCCTTGGGCCCCCCTGAATCCAAAGTAAAGGGAGAGGGGAAAAACCTGCTGGTGGGAGAGCTGTTGCAGTCTGGTCAAAAGTGGTGATTGCAGTCCAGTTGAGGGTGGTGGTCTCAGTCTGGTTGAGAGCGGTGGTCTGCAGTCTGGTTGAGAGCGGTGAGCTGCAGTCTTCCTCTGGATCCCACGAGTGGTAAAAAGGTTCCAAAACTCCAAGTTTATATATTCTCCAGTTCAGGCAGGAATGCTCAGTCCTTCCCTCAGGGTGGGGAATTCCACAAAAGGGTGTGAGGACAGGAACATCTTCCTATCTCACAGGCCTCTTAACGCCTAGTTTATAGCCTGAGTAGTCAGGCTGCTCTGGGCAGAGGGTGTAAATGCTCTATTGATAACAGTTTCTGGGAAATGGCATGGAAGGCTATAGAATACATAGGTTTGGGTTACACCCATCCAGTGATGAATTGGTCCCAGCTGTTCTAACAAGGACACAGGTCCATCCAATTTGGTATCATAAGGAAACTTAGTATACCTTTGAGTGGGACCCCTGGTGGCCTAGTGGTTAGGATGCAGCACTCTCACCGCTGTGACCCAGGTTCGATTCCTGGTCCCCTGGGCAGATGGAGCTCGTTAACCCTGTGAGTCCATCCATCTAAGAGAAGGTCACTCTAAACAAACCTACGTCCTGAGGACCTCACTGCCATTGTCCAAGCTTGCTTGGCCCCGGCAGATGAACCTTAGGATTAAAGGGTGGGCTCACTTCAGTGCATGCGGTGTCTCACCTAAAAAATCCATTGTGCAGGCTTGAAAGGTAAAAGACCTTTCCCAAAATCTTCGTTTGCGAAGACTGGACATTATTATTATATTTTATTATTATACCTTTGAGTCCTGTGTCCAAGTCGTTTATGAAGATGTTGAAGAAAACTGGGCCTAAAATGGAGCCCTGCAGAACCCCACTAGTGACCAGTCACAAATCTGATGTTACCCCATTCACTATAACCCTTTGTGCCTGACCTGTGAGCCAGTTGCTCACCTACTGCATGATGTCTTTATCCAGTTGTGTGCTGGACATTTTGTCCAGAAGGATCCTGTAAGAGACAGTATCTAAAGCTTTACTGAAATCCAAAAAGATGACATCAACTGGTGATCAACTAGGTGGGTTACCTTGTCATAAAGGGAAATAAAGTTTGACAAGCAGGACTTTCCCCTCATGAAGCTGTGCTGGCTGTGACCGATGACTGCATTGTCTTTCAGGTGTTTTTCAGTAACTCCCAGAATAATCTTCTCCATAATTTTACCAATCACTGAAGTGAGACTGACAGTCCTGTAGTTTCCAGGGTCATCCTTCTTGCCCTTCTTGAAAATTGGGACAGCATTTACCAGCTTCCAGTCAACTGGGATGTCTCCAGATTCCCAAGACCATTTAAAAATCATTGAGAGAGGCCTCACGATGACATCAGCCAACTCTTTGAGTATTCTTGGATGAATCGCATAAGGAATCAGCCCCCCTCTTGGTTCAGAGAACATCTACATTGGAATGAATGATAATAGTATATGGATTCATTGTGATTCATCTCAGTATATTGGTCATCTGGGCATCTCAATGTGGAGCTTTTTTTCTTAATCAATTTATGAACTTCAATCATATTATTCATAGCACAAAAGCACACAAAGGAGTGTAGAGTATATCACAGTACCACTGGCATTACAATTACCATTTCTTCCAAAGCACAATAGCTGTTGGTTTTCAAACATAATCTGAAGTTTCCCCTCTTGGTGTCACTTTATTAATGTTTTTAGCTTCTTGTTCTGGATCATGAGAAATAAAGCAATTTCTGTCCATCAAGCCAGAAGTCTGTGTGTCATTCCATCACACTTTATTCCAATTATGTAATTCACCAGTGCTAGTGTACATTATGCTTGCAGGAAGGAAGGCACTCAGACCCTTTAAGGTATTGATTAAAATATAATTTATTGGAGTTATTATTAGAAGGAAAAAGAGAAAAAGAAGAATATGTCCCTTCATGTGGTGGGAACCCGGAGCTGTGGAGCATAGGATGGATCTCCAATCAGGGCATGGTGTGTTGCATAGATCCCATCCATAGACAGGTCTTTAGAGCTCTTACAGGATTATCTTGCAAGAAAGCAATCATTTCTACTCTCAAGCAAAAAGATGTGCACATAAGAACATTCTGCTTTACTTTAAAATAAGGACAAGGCCATGTAGGTGCTCCTCCATTACAATTAGCTGGTTAAGTTTATCCTGTGGCCAGGGAATATGTACAACACAACACAGACTACACTGAGCTATCATGGCTAGGCTTCGCGAAAGAAGATTTGGGAAAGTCTCTACCCACTTTTCTTGCAAGCGCGTTGGTGGCTAAAAAGGCCAATACGAGAAAGGCATGTCCGGTTGCAAAAGACACAGCAGAAAGACTCCTTAGATGGTATATTCTGCAAGGCTCGATTCTTTCTGCGTTGTCTCTTCTCCTCAAGGGTGATCCTGCGTGCTTTCTCAAAAGCATCAGCAGCATTATAAATGGTGTGTCTCCAGGCCTCCCGATTAGAGGCCAGAGTAGACCAGTTATGGTGATCAATATGCCCGAGGCCGAGTTGTTGTTTCAGGGAGTCCTTGTATCTTTTCTTCGGGGCTCCTCTCTTGCGGCAGCCGGTGGCAAGTTCACCATAAAGCAGGATCTTAGGGAGGCGGTGGTCCTTCATCCTGGAGACGTGCCCTGCTCATCGCAGTTGCGTTCTCAGTAACATGGCCTCAATACTTGTGATTGCTGCCTGTTCAAGAACAGATGTATTGGTCACATAATCTGACCAGTGGATGTTCAGGATTGTACGGAGGCAGCGTTGATGGAAGCGTTCTAGGAGACGCAGGTGGTGGCGGTAGATGACCCATGATTTGGAACCATATAAAAGAGTAGACAGCACTATGGCTCTGTAAACACTGATCCTGGTACTTTTCTTCAAGTGTTTATTACGCCATACTCTTTTATGAAGTTTTCCAAAAGCACTATATGCCTTCGCTAACCTATTGTCTATCTCCCCGTCAATCTTACCATCTGAGGAGATGAGGTTGCCAAGGTAATTAAACTGTTGGACTGATTTGAGTTCTGACTGGCCGATGGTGATGTGGGGACGATGGAGGACTTCCTGAGGTGCAGGTTGATGGAGAACTTCTGCCTTCTTTAAGCTGACTTCCAGCCCAAAGAGCTCAGTAGCATCTGCAAAGCAGGATGTTAAACACTGCAGGGCTGCTTCTGTGTGGGCCACAAGGGTGGTGTCATCAGCATAAAGCAGCCCCCGGACAAGATGGTTTAGGGTCTTGGTGTGGGCCTTCAGTCGCCTTAGGTTGAATAGGCTTCCATCAGTACGACATCAAATGTAGATACCGTCCTGATCATCGATGTCTGCCGTGGCCCTTTGGAGCATCATGCTGAAAAAGACTGTGAATAGGGTAGGAGCGAGAACGCAGCCTTGTTTCACACCGTTCTTTATTAGAAAGGGCTCAGAAAGTGTGTTGCCATATCTGACTTGGCCGTGCTGATCCTCATGAAGTGAGATGATCATTTTAAGGAACTTGTGGGGACAACCTAAACGTTCCAAAATCTGCCAAAGACCTTTTCTGCTCACAGTATCGAAAGTCTTGGTGAGGTCGACAAAGGTTACATAGAGACCTTTGTTCTGTTCCCTACACTTCTCTTGCAGTTGTCTGAGAACAAATATCATGTCTGTGGTGCTCCTGTTGGCTCTGAAGCCACACTGACTTTCAGGTAGAATTCCTTCTGCTATAGCGGGTATTAGTCTGTTCAGGAGTATTCTTGCCAGGATTTTGCCAGCAATGGAGAGCAGAGTAATACCACGGTAATTTGAGCAGTCTGATTTAGTACCTTTCTTCTTATACAAGGTGATGATGACTGCATCACGAAGGTCTGAAGGTAGTTCGCCTAGTTCCCAACAGCGCACCACAAACTCATGAAATTTAGCATGGAGTGCAAGGCCCCCATGTTTCCAGACTTCAGGTGGAATTCCATCAACCCCAGCTGCCTTGCCGATTTTCACCTGCTGTATGGCCTTGAGGGTTTCTCCTGAAGTGGGGGCAGTATCCAATTCGTATTTCACCAGTTGTTGTGTGATGGACTGAATTGCAGAGTCTTGGACTACACGGTTGGTACTGAAAAGAGTCTGAAAGTGTTCAGACCATCTGTTCAGAATGGACACTGGGCTATAAGTGCATGCTTATAGTACAGCACACTAAGCTATAAATGCAGCACAGCACAGACCTGGGCCTGGGTCTATTCAGGGCAAGTTGAATACGAGTCAGCAGTGTGCCCTGGCAGCCAGGAGGGCCAACCGTGTCCTGGGGGGCATCAGGCAAAGCATTGCCAGTCAGTCGAGGGAGGTGATTGTCCCGCTCTGCTCTGCACTGGTGCGGCCTCACCTTGAATATTGTGTGCGGTTTTGGTCACCGCAATATAAGAAAGACACTAAGCTATTAGAGACCGTCCAAAGGAGGTCTATTGTAGGGGTGTGTCTGAGGTACAGGGGATGTACCGGGGCAGAGAGGCCCAAAGGAGCATGCGCCGAGGTTCACAGCCCCCATTGGGTAAAGGGGTCACATGGTTATGGGATATAAAACAGTGCGGGAAATTCAAATAAAGGCTCTTTGATTCCACCAGCTCCGGAGACCGTGTAATTATTCCTTATCATATAAGGACAGCGTCAACGTGGACGCAACATATGGCGACCCCAGAGGGGACCGAATCTACATTAGATGAGATATTTTAAAACCTGTAGCAGGTACTATCGGTGGATTTCCGGTTATCATTTTAGTTTTATAAAGTGGGAGTCCTTTACCGAAAAAAACATAGACGTCTGTAAACGTTGCCTTGGGGAAGTCCAAGGAACGAAGTTTAGTGAGCTCAAAAAAAGTTAGGTTAGTGCACGAAAAAAACGGAAGATTGAAGAAAGAAGAAATCGCCGAGAAATCGGAGCGTGCGGGCACCGGAGAAAGCGGAGAGGACCGAAAACAACATCGCAGCAGTAAGTGAGCTGAAAGGCAGCCCGCGCGGCTAGGACCGCTCCCCGACCGGCAGCGTGACCGCAGCCCGGACCCCCGAGCCGCGAGCCGCGCTGAAACCGCAGGGAAGCTTCTGCCGCGCCACCGCCGCCGCCGCAGCTGAAACAGCCACGCGGCCCGCCGCAGCTGCCCGCACCACCCCAGCCGCACCGCCCGGACCCCCGCATTGGCCGTCTGCCTAGCAGAAAGCCCCCAGCTCCACGCCGCCCGCCGCTGCCGTACGCGCCCGCCTCATCCACCGGCCCCGCGCCCGCCTACAAGCCGCGCGAGGCCGGGGGAACCCCGCGCGACCGCGTTCCGCAGCACCCCGACCCTACCCCGCCTAGCGACCCGCCGCCGCCGCCGGAGCCGACCCGCTGCCGCCGCCGGAGCCGACCCGCCGCAGCCGCCGAGTAGAAATACCCCGCGCCCGTGCCGAGCCGCGACCGTGCCAAGCCGCGACCGCCCACGCCGAGAGGGACCGCAGCCGCCGCCGCAGCCGCCGCCGCGAGAAGCCCCGCCGTTCCAGCCGCGTCGCCGACCGAGCGCGCCGTGCCGCCGCCGCCGCTGAACCGGGGAAACCAGCCGACCAGAACCGGGAGTAGCCAGCCACCACACAAAGGAACTTCAGACCACGTGCGTTCAAGCGCCAAGACAAGGTAAAAATGGGAATTTTTTTCTCCACCACACTTTCACAAAACACAGATGCACTGGCAATACTTCTCAGACCATACAATGTGCAAGCCACACGGGCAGAACTCACAGAGCTTGTACGCTTTACTCAGACAGCTGTCCCCGAACTGCAGCTGGCAAAAGCCCTACACATACCCATATGGGAAAAACTGGGGAAAGTCATAAAGCTCACAGCCGAGGGGGGAGACCCCCAAGCTATCAGAGCTTTCCCAGCGTGGCAGATAATAATGTCTGCACTGCACAGAGCCCACGAGCGCACCACACAAGCGCATAACACCGACACGCACCCCCCGAATAATACTGTTACCAACAGCCGCCCAACTTTTAGGCGTAGGGACACTAACGCCCAAAGTCCGGCGGGGGGGGGAATGGGAAGCGTTCGCGATTTAAGCACGGAGTCAGAAGCCCAGAGCCGGAGGGACACGGGCCGTCGGGAGGGAACGGAGCCTGCGATGCGAGATCCCCACTCATGGGATAGCCACACAGAGCTCCGTTACGGCGATCGGGAGGGTAACCCAGCAGATTTGCCCCCCCGTCCTGCGGATGACCGCCGCCCACGTGGACCCAAATGGGCGCCGCCATCTTGCCTATCAAGCGGCCCGGGAACTGACCCGTCTCTCCCGCCCCCTGCGCCGCCCCGCCCCACCCATAGGCGCGAGGGGGGAGGTAACTCCGCCCCCTCGCTGCCTCCGACACCCGCCCACACCCCCTTACCGGGAACCGAGATAACCGGAGCCACCGGGGGGGAGGAGTGGGGATGGGAGGAGGGGGACGAGCTAGCCATAGTTCCGTCGGGAAGGAGCGAGGTAGCAACTGGGGGAGGGTCGAATGATAGGTGGAGTTTGTGTCGAGAGGAGGCCATACGGGTGGGAGACTTGCAAGTGATTAATGCATGCCCAGTCATCATTGGTCGACACAATAGCCGCCGGTTCGAACCTGTGCCGCATGAACTAACAAAGGAATTGAGGCAGATAATAAGGGAAACCGGCGCGTCTTCATCTAACACCCTGGCATTTCTAGACACGCTAAGCTCTACCTACCTTTTCATGCCACACGATTGGAAGACTATCTTAAAAATAAGTCTTACCAATACACAGTACAACGTGTGGCTGAACGACTTTCGGGAGAATTGCTCTGTGTATGCCACTGACCCACAAGCAGGCATTACCACACACCAACTAACCGGGGAGGGTGATTATCGGTCGATAGATGCCCAATCTAGGTACAATAAGGAAGTGTACGAGGTGATAGCTAAGCACGCTATGAGAGCCATGAGAACACTTCCCACATCCGACCGAGACACTAATTTGTCGTTCACACGAATAATGCAAGGCCCGACAGAACCATACTCCCAATTCTTGGACCGGCTGCAGTCTGCCCTAGATAGGCAGATTGAAAGTGACGAAGCCAGAGACATACTTAGCAGAAAACTGGCTTTCGAAAACGCGAACCCAGACTGTAAGAGAGCATTGCAGGCTCTTCCTAAACGGGAGAGCCGCAGCATTGCAGAGCTGGTTCGTGCCTGCCAAGGGGTCGGCTCAGTGGGACACCAAACTGACTCGTTAGCAGTAGCCTTGAGTGCTCAGCTGAGAGTGCAGGAGGGAGCCAGACCCAGGAGTGGTTGTTACACTTGCGGTGCGCCCGACCACTTCCAAAGAGAGTGTCCCAGGAGACCCGTACAAGCAGCCCCCCGTAGGCGCCCAAAAGCAAGGAAGGTGCCAAAAAACGGGAGACGAGGGGCGTTGTCGCACGCCCCGCTACAACAAACATATGCGACACAAGGGAACAGGCCGGCAATCTGTGCCCCCCCACCCCTGCCAGCGCTTTGTGCCCCTCCACCGCAGCCAGCGCTGGGCTGGATCTATCCAACCGAGACTCTGTCTTCATAACATCCACAGAGGTAGTGCTAATTCCAACTGGGATTTGGGGTCCCCTCAACCCAGGAGTGCATGCACTATTGATTGGAAGGTCCTCCACTACACGAATGGGTTTGTTTGTGCTGCCGGGAGTGATAGACTCAGACTCTCATACTGAGATTCAGATCATGGCCTGGACCCCTTCACCCCCCTGTTTCATCCCAAAGGGACAGAAAATTGCCCAACTAATCCCCTTCTACAGCGCGTCGCCTGCAGGGGAGGGGGAGCAGGGTTCAGGGGCTTTCGGTAGCACAGGAAAGCCACAAGTTTACTGGGCAACAGCCATTACATCCACACAGCCGCTCATGACATGCCAGGTGAATGGGCATCGATTTACAGGCCTTGTGGATTCAGGAGCCGATGTTTCCATCATAAAGGACTCCGAGTGGCCACTTAACTGGCCCACTGTTTGCCCAGCTGCAACCATTCAGGGGGTGGGAGGAACACAAAGGCCCAGACAGAGTGCCCAAGTACTCACTGTCCTGGGCCCGGAAGGACAGTCTGCCAAGATAGTTCCTTTTGTTGCCCCCATTCCTTGTACACTGTGGGGAAGAGATGTTCTTGGGCAGTTTGGCACAGTGATGCAAATTCCTCCTGCAAACAGCCAGGTTTTTCAATAGGGGCCATTGGTCAGCCGTCCCAAACACCCATTAAGCTGGTCTGGAAAAGCGAGCAGCCAGTCTGGGTGGACCAATGGCCTATGAAAAAGGAACGGCTGGAGCAATTAACAAAGTTTGCACAGGAGCAACTAGAAGCAGGACATATTGTGCCCACAACTAGCCCCTGGAACACTCCTGTCTTTTGCATTCCCAAGAAAAGTGGGAAATGGAGAATGCTGCAAGACTTAAGGGCAGTAAACGCAGTCATAGAGCCCATGGGAGCTTTGCAGCCAGGACTGCCTTCACCCTCTATGCTCCCAGCGGACTGGCCTCTAATGGTAATTGATTTAAAGGACTGTTTTTTTATCATCTTCCTTCACCCTGAGGATGCGCCAAGGTTTGCTTTTTCCATCCCGGCCTTGAACAATGCACAACCTATGCAAAGGTACCATTGGGTTGTTCTCCCTCAGGGCATGAGAAATAGTCCTACGATTTGTCAGACAGTGGTGGCAAACGCTATTCATCCCATCAGAAAGCGTTTCCCCTCTGCCATCATCTATCACTACATAGATGATATCTTAATTACCACGGCCACAGAAAATGAACTAGAAACTGTTGTTACTGCTCTAAAACATGCTATCCAAGAAGCAGGGTTACAGGTCGCGCAGGAAAAGATCCAGTGATCGCAGCCCTGGACATACCTTGGATGGAGGATCACGCAGCAGGAAATCTCCCCACAGCCACTGCAGCTCGAGGTAAAAAACATTTTAACTTTACACGAGTTGCAAAAACTCTTGGGGGCTATTAACTGGTTGAGGCCTGTTTTAGGCCTAACCACAGAGGAGCTACACCCTTTGTTTGAGCTGCTAAAAGGGGACTCCAATCTAACGTCTAACAGAGCTCTGACTGCAGAGGCCAGACAGGCGTTAGACATTTGAGCCAGGGCAATAGAAAGCAGGCAAGGCAGAAGGAGAAATCCTGAACTGCAAATTTGCCTGGCCCTCGTTCCCAGCAGGTATCAGCCATTTGCAGTTTTGTTCCAGTGGGATCAGACTGAAAAAGACCCACTGCGAATTCTAGAGTGGCTGTTTCTGCCCCATACACCACCTAAAACTGTGTGGACTGCTAATGAGATGTTTGCAAAGCTTGTCATTAAAGGCAGAGCAAGACTGCAGGAACTGGACGGAAGGGACCCTGTTACCATCTACATTCCAGCTACGAAGGACAATTTGGATTGGATGCTGGCTGAGGACATGGGATTCCAAGCTGCCTTGTCAGGCTTTGACGGTGATGTTTCCATTCATCTCCCTAAACACAGATTGTGGGCAGAAATAGGTAATTTACCTTTAAAAGCCACAACCAGATGCAAACATGAACCAGTAGAAGGCCTTACGGTCTTCACAGATGCATCTGGGAGAACACGAAAAGCTGCAGTGACTTGGGTAAACCCCGATACCGGACAATGGGAACAGGAGGTGCAGACCAGGAACCAAGGTTCTGTACAGGTTCTGGAACTGGCTGCCATCCGTATTGCCCTGGAGAAATTTTCTGAGCAACCTGTTAATGTTGTTATTGATTCTTGTTATGCTGCAGGTTTAGTATCGCGCCTTGAAAGTTCGTTTCTTCGAGAGGTTTCTAACCCCCATTTGTTGCTTGAAATGTGTTCTATTTGGTTTCTTGTTAATCACAGGAGGTTTGATTTCTATATTATGCACATAAGGTCACACACCGACATGCCAGGACCCATAGCTGACGGGAACAGAGAAGCTGACAGAGCAGCAATGTTTAACACCGTACCCAGAGTCTTAGAGCAAGCAAAATTGTCTCACTCATTTTTCCATCAGAATGCTCACTCTCTAAAAAGACAATTCCAAATAACAACCAATCAGGCTCGAGACATCATCCTGTCATGCCCAGACTGTCAAAAAATCACACCCATGCCATCTCAGGAAGGCGTTAACCCTAGAGGGTTAAAAGCTAATGAGATCTGGCAAACAGACATCACACACATCCCAGAATATGGCAGACTGAAATATGTACATGTAACAGTAGATACACATTCACAGTATATAACAGCCACAGCACACACAGGGGAAAAGGCCAAGGATGTGATAAGACACTGGCTCAGTTGTTTTGCCACCCTTGGTACCCCAAAACAAATAAAAACTGACAATGGACCAGCATACATCTCAGAGAAAGTAAGAGATTTCCTGTCAGACTGGGGAATCTCACATGTCACAGGCATCCCACACTCACCAACCGGTCAGGCAATTGTTGAAAGGGCACACCGCACACTGAAAGAAATGCTTGAAAAACAAAAAAGGAGGGAGAATCTGGATGGCCCACAAGAACGGCTGTGGAAAGCAATGTATGTTATCAATTTTTTAAATTGTGACAGCACGGAAAAGAGTAAGTACGAAAGGCAACACAGGCCTCAGGAGCCTGCCTCTCCCAAACCACCGGTCATGGTAAAGGATCTGATTTCTGGACAGTGGACGGGACCACTAGATCTTGTGACGTGGGGGAGGGGTTATGCCTGTGTGAGTGAAGGGAAAGAGTTAAAATGGATTCCTTCCAGGTGTGTCAGGCCCTACCTAGGTACACGTTCACATCAGCAGGAACCATAGTAACGCAGAAGTTATGAAAGAGTTATGTTTACATTTCAGGTTGACCCTTAGGAACGACCAATGTGGCAAAAAGCAGTTAATAAAAAATTCATGAGTGTGTGTATGATGAATGGAAGACGGCCATCGAGCGAATGATGTGTGAATGAATGTGTGCTGTATGACTGGACAAATATTGAAACACAAAACACCTCACAATAAACACTACCTCAGCCACAAGGTCACTTTAAGATAAGGTAGTTTTGCTAAGCTTAGCCCGTTCCTTAATAAAGTTGAACGCCCCAGTTATCTAAAAACCCTCAAGTTAATAAAGGTTATAAGTTTACACAGTTAGGCCAAGGCCTTTGAGTTAATAAAGTTATTTCTCCAAGTTGCACTACCCCTTAGGAATATAAGAAGGTTTTGAAAGGGTTCACATTAGAAGCATAAGAGGCCAAGGCAAGCAGTGTGCTGGGTCACTGCAAGCTTTGGTAGTTTACAAGTAATGTTATGTTTGTATGCACTGTTGTTTTGCACTGTTTTTGTGATCCTCTTAAATAATTTAGAGGGGGGTGATGTAGGGGTGTGTCTGAGGTACAGGGGATGTACCGGGGCAGAGAGGCCCAAAGGAGCATGCGCCGAGGTTCACAGCCCCCATTGGGTAAAGGGGTCACATGGTTATGGGATATAAAACAGTGCGGGAAATTCAAATAAAGGCTCTTTGATTCCACCAGCTCCGGAGAGCGTGTAATTATTCCTTATCATATAAGGACAGCGTCAACGTGGACGCAACAGTCTATGAAGATGGTGAAGGGCCTTGAGGGGAAGCTGTATGAGGAGTGGCTGAGGTCACTTGGTCTGTTCAGCCTGGAGAAGAGGAGACTGAGGGGAGACCTCATTGCAGTCTACAACTTCCTTGTGAGAGGAAGAGGAGGGGCAGACACTGATCACTCCTCCGTGGTGACCTGTCGGAAGGAAGACAGGACTATAGAAGCAGATAGCCTGAGTCACGGTGAGCTTGCTGGAGCTTAGTCACTATGAGTATACAAATGCTGAATCATTGTGAGTGTGCTACAGAGAAGCCAATCATGATGTATGTTTATAAAAAAGCACCAATTGTGGTGTAACATGTATGTTATGCCAAGAGCTATAAATGTCGGTAACTTGTTACAATATTCATTCATTCATATTCATAAAGGATCTATCTATCCCTCTCCTGTCCTGCTTTTGGTAGGACTGTTTCTGTGTCGCTTTGGCTGTCTCAACAGCGACATCTGGTGACTCCGACGCACAGCTGTGCCGAAGATTTTTCTCCGAGAGAGTGAATTTGACGATTTTTCTCCGAGAGAGAGAGAGTTTGTGGTGATTTCTCTCAGAGAGAGTTGGACCTGTGGGCCAACGCACGGGAGAGACGGTGCCCGATGAAGCTTTGAGAGCAGTGGAAGTTCTGCCCAGTCCGGACCTGAGATTTATTGACGCCTCGTTAGGTAAGCTATCGGGGTGAGCCATCGGGAACAAAAATTGTAATAATGGGACAAAATATGCAGTTGCAGCAGCTGCGTTGCTGTAAAGAGCAAAGCTATCAGTCAGCCATAGTGACTACATTTCACGTAGGAAGATAAGCAGGCTGCTAGCAACCTGAAACCGTAACAAACTGTCTTTCTAACTTTAAAAGATCGCACTTCTAAAAAACTCACACCTCCAAGCCAGAAAATGTAGAAAAACCTAGCAATTTATCCCCGGAGGCAGAAAAGAAAGAGTGGCCCCTCCCCTCCATTGCCGCCGGTGCGAGAATTTTCAGTTGCATAGTCGTGGAATGGCGTCGGCGCCGTGCCGAGGGGGGAGCAGTGCATCGCTACCCGACACACACTGCCCCGACCGAGCCATGCGGGACCAAACCGTGACTCACTGCCCAACCCACTAGGCTCCCCCTCCAATCGAGAGACCTTCCATCCCGGCTCACACACAGTGCCGCCGCTGCAGAAAAAACAGTTTTTCCACCGGATGACTCCGCCAAGAAAACAGCTAAGGAGAGAAATTCAATTCGAGATGTGCAGGCAATAGGAGTGGGGCAGAAACAAACTGGAGAGCGAACAAAGGGGCGGCGAAACCGAGCTGAGTGCCGTGGCCCCTCAGCAGGGGCTGGGCAGAGGACAAGAGAGTGGAGCCCGCCCTTGTACGAGCCATCGGACTTAAGAGTAGGCACCCACCTTCTTTTCTTTCCTTTTCGCAGCCTGAGTTCTTTCTTCATGTGCTAGTTAACTGTTTCAGTTTCACAGTGTGTGTAAGGCAAAACACATACGATATGCAACAGTTTTAAAAAGTTCTCACAGATTAAGTTTAATGTAGTGAAAGCCTGAAGAAAGTGTCTTGAACAAGAGAGGGTACCTACGCTGTGCCACGACCCTGACGAGGATGGCCCCCGCCGCTCGCAAGCGGGGGGAGGGAGAGAAGGGGGGTGCAGCCGGGCACAGGGCGGCTGACAGCGGCGCGCAGGGGGAGCGCGCTGGAATGGCGGAATGGCGCAGGGCTGGCGGTCTCGCTGCCTGCGGTGAAGAATTCCGAAGCATGGGGGGGGGGGGGGGAAACGGCTTTCCACTGGAGCTGAGCGGAGGTGGTGCCAGGCATAGCTGTGCCTGCCTCCCCTCCCCTTCCTCCCTGCGCGGACAGCTGTGCAAACACCCTTTCGTTGATTTGTGCTTTGCAGATAAGTCTTTACAGATTGTTAGAAAAGGTTTTGTGTAGACTAATTTAATAAAATGCCTGGTTCCAAGATATCTTATTTGACAAAGACAGTTTTTGCCAGAAAAAGAAAAAAAAAAAGACAAAAGGAAAATTGGGCCGTTTTAGCCTGAGATTTCCACCTTTGTGGGGAGAGAGATAAGATCTAAAGAGATAATACAGAGAATTGCCTAGCAACAGACAGCCTTTCAAATTTAAACTGTTACTTAGTAAGTGAATAGAGGAAATCAAATCCTTTTCTACCTTTTATAACAACAAGCAAGAAACAATCCATGTAAACTTCTTTGATAACCTTGATTTTTCTGTTCTCTTCTCAGTTGAGCATATGCCAGAAAGACTGAGAGGTGGAAATTGTTTCTTAGTCAATTTTTTTTAATGCAAATTGTTGCTGAAAAACAGAAAACATTCTGAAGAACTCGAGTGCTTTCAGAACTGTGAAGTTTTCTAAGAAAGATGTCATAGTTTGAGATTGGCCCCCCCTTGAGAGAAGGGGGCTCAGAGGTGATTGGGTGCCAGGGCAGTGTTCCCTAGAGAGCCAATCACCATTCATGTTGTTCACTTCTGCTAAAAAATCATATATACACAGCCACTGGAAACTGTTGGCAGTTCCGCTGTTGGTGTCTTCTGTGTGTAGGTGTGGAAGGCCAGGGGGTGGCTGGGTTCCTTCTTTTCCCCCTCCGGGGGGAAGAGGGGAGCCCTGCGACCCCCCCAACTCTGCCTAGGCCAGAGTTAGAGGCAGCATTTGGAGTGTGTGCTGTGAAGGAAGAGATTCACAGTACCTGAGGTAAGAGGGAGGAGGCTAGGCCCTCTTC
>NW_020925471.1:725592-753280 GCF_003984885.1 Neopelma chrysocephalum
CCCCCCCCCCCCCCCCCCCCCCCCCCCCCCCCCGCAGCTGCAGGACACTTGGAACAGTGTATAACTGAACCGAGCCACCTGTGGCCAAGGCTAGGGGGCTTTTTTTCCCCCCACTGCATTGAGGCCGGTGGGGGTGGATTTTAGAGGCTCAACATTGAAGCAGAGACACGTGGACGGGCTAAATATAGCTCGGAGCCAGGGAAAGGAATCCCAGGCAAAATTGGAGACGGGCCAAGAGCTCAGGTGTTGCCCTGCAGAAGCTGACTGGGGGCAGCCGAAAACTGACTCAATAAGCTGGACTTCACTGCAGCAGCCTACAAACCAAGGTATGAGACTGAGAGACATCACACAGCAGACCGAGGAGGACAGACTCAAAGCTATTTTGGACTTCGTGAGGAAGGAAGGACTTCCAGAAACAACTGAAGGTTGGTTAGGGAGTGTTCAGGGGCCCAGAACACTCCCACAAGAGAGACTACATTATCCAGCAGCCTTGAAAGGCTCTTCTCCTGGACTAAAGTTAAAGGGAGGAGCTTTGAAGGGACTGACAGAAGTGTAATATATATATATATATATATATATATAGTTGCTTCTAGTTTGTACAGTATATTTATTTGTGTAAATAAATGTATATACTTCCCCCTTCCCCTATAGAAGCCTCTGGCCTGAAAGTTTCTCTCCGGTGTTGGGATAAATTGTGGGAAGGGGTGGGGGGAGCCTGGAAATTGGATTTTGGGTTTCTAATGTGGCTCAAACTGCCACAAAGAGAAACAAAAGAGTATAAATACTCCTTCACCCAAAGATATTTTGCTGGAAAAGATAACAGCACCAATAACAAACTCTAAAATAGAGCACAACTGACTATTAGTTACAGCCTTGCATTGATTTGTTTAGGTTTATTACATTTGGGGATTCAAAAGACAAATTCTGCCTTACTCAGATTCTGTGATATACAAATATGCATAATTTTGAAGATATCTAAAATTGTTTTAAACTACATCTATTCTAGTCTCTGTGCTAAGCAGCAGAGGTGTGTCCTTGTTATCAAGTGACAAGCTTAGACCAGAACTGTTGCTGCTTTGCCTGGAAGCATCCCTGATCCCCTGGTATGCTCCTATAAGTAAGACCCTGGTTTGAAGCAACCTGAGTGAGTTTTGCTGTAGCTTTATTTAAATTGCTAAAGTTGGAAGTTGCTAAATGTTGTTTGCAGTTGTTAAATTCTTAAATGCATCTATGTAAGTTAAACTGTTATAACTATTTTGTTTAAATAATGTGTTTAAAGTTTTCAAGCATTCCTATTCTTCATTACTTAATACATACAAATATTATGTTATCCCAGAAAAGTATATAATATCAGCAAAAATTCAGAATTAGTTGCTTATAAATCCTAGCTGATCATATCTTTTCAGAGGCTGGGTGAGACTGCTTAAGTCTGAAAGGACGTGACTGTTCTGCAGTTTTGTGTTTTGCATCCAGAGAGGCAGAAATCTGCCCTATGAATTACTGTGAATCCTTACATTAGAAAGGTGGAAGTTTCAATTTCAAAAATGCTGTTCAAATCCCAAGCTATGTGTGGCTTGATAACAGAAAAGTAAAGGATACAAAACTATATTTAATCCAATTATGCAAATAAAACCCTTATCAAAATCAGTAATCCCATCCTCTGAAGGATTTCCATATGCTGGAATTTCGAACAGCCAGTTGTTTCTTCATAATGAAAACCGACACTTATCAACCTGCTCAATTAATGCCTTGCTACTTGCTTTTATCAAAGTTACAGTGTCCTTCCTGAAATTCAGTGTGTTTTGCTTTACAATAAGAAAGAATTGTTCTGCAGTACAACCTGATAAAATGCTGCTCAAAATGATAAAAATAGAGTAAAAGAAAATACAGAAGTTAGAGACCTAAAGAAGCTGAGTTAAAACTAAATGCGATTGTTCTTACCAATGTTATTTGAGAAGCAGGATTGAAGAATGCTCCAGAAAAAATTCATAAAACCAAGCCATAGAACCTATCTCCTATGGGGAGAATTATACTGCAAAGAATCATCACTAAGCCTTCAGCTTCAAAGAAAAACTGCGAAATTACCCACGATAACCACTTAAAACTGACTAAACTATTAATAACGAACTTGTAAGTTTTTTATTAAAGGTGAAGAACAACTAGAAGAGGCAGATGAACAAGAGCCGAGAGTTAACTACATCCCAGACATCAGAGACAACTTGGACTGACTTCTCACAGAAGACGCTGAATTTCAAGCTGTATTAGCAGATTGTATTAGTGACTTATCTATTCGTTTTTCTACGTACCGACTATAGACAGAAATCATGCGTTGCTGCCAATCACACATTACTCACGTAACTCAGACATTGGTTTAACTTCTCCACAATTTAGGAAGTTTTGAAAAAACTGTAAGACAGCAACAGAAGCACAGGGAGTCAGCTATATTCTGTAGCCTGCCACCCTAGCCCAATTTCCTACAAAAGCAGCAGTTCACTCCACAGGCTATGCATCCCACCTGCAAAGTCTACTTTGTCCTTGGCAACGGTGTGCTTTGTGTTCAGTATGATATCCTCGTCGCCAAAAAATGTATTAGGGAGGATTCGAGACATACTGAAGCTTGAAACCACGACACCGTTAAAAGCTCAACAAAAACCAATATTTATTACCAAGAGGTGGCCAACAAAACGAACAAACCCAAAAGGGAGGAAGGAGGAGAGAAATAAGCCCCCAGTACGACCTCCCCAGTTACCCAGCTGCTGCCCATAAAGTTAGCTTACCAACCTAGCATACCTATAATTACCCATAGCAGAAGCTGCATCCTTAGAGAGTCAGTAAGTTCACAAACTGGCAGGCGTCCCTGCCAAAAGGCAACGTTGTCCTTAGTGTGAAGTTAGCTTCCTTTCAAGAAAGCACTATCTACTTTTATACAATTAACTGAGTGACCACAACCTCCCAGGTGTGGCCAACACTGCCCAACCAGAGGCCCTCAGTCCCACCTCCCGGTTATGTAAGTGCATCTCTTCTGCGCATGCATGAGAACTTTGGAAATCCCCTCACGCATGCGCAATATGTTTTGGGGGTCTTTCTTAATTGAGTCTAGGGGCGAGCCTTCCTCCCCTCCTCATCAAATTCTCCTTCAAATGCCCTTGGCAGACAATTAGCCAATCACAGAATACCAATTAAAACAGTTTATACAAGAAGCTCTCTTCAAGGACAACTTTCCCGTTTATCAGTGCTTGTTTTCCCATAACTTGGCAGGGAAAGAGCAAAGCTTTCACAGGTGGCAGGGCCAAACACAGACCAAAAATATCAGCATAATTCACCCTGGTACAGAGACACAGAGCTGTCCAATGGAGAGAGACAGAGAACCAAGTTCAGTAGAGACTGTTTGGGGTGAGACTTAACTTTATTTCCCCAAACCCTTGAGACCTCTTTTGGAAGGAGGGGGTGGACTTCCACTTGGAGGGAGTCCTGAAATGCAGAGAGGTCCTGGAGCTGGACCAGGATGGTCAGAAGGAATGCGGGGGAAAGTGACCTCCCTTTCCCCCCCCCACCATGCTGGCAGTTTGAGACAGAGCAAAGGAGCTCTGGTAGGACGCTTGGTGCAAAAACTGAACTGAAAGCCCTTAACGTTCTGACTCAGGAGGAACTTGAATCCCCTGAGGAAGGGACTGTCATGGGTGCCTTGCAATTCCTGATATGACCGTGGTGAAGCAAGCTTGTCCCTGCTTTTGCAGCCCATGGGAGAGAGACCTTCGGCTGGAGCCGAAGGGCCGAGGGGTGAGAAGAAACCCCTGCGTTGTAATGAAGAGAGAGATTTTCCAACTACAACGGAGTGAACCTGCTGCTTGGAAGAGAAAAGATTGTGCTGCCTTGAAAGTGATTCTCTTCTTTTCTTACTGAACTTTTATTTGGAGGGAAAGGAGGGATTCAATCTGTATATATATATATATTGTTTTACCATAGGAAAGATAGTAAGAATTGTTATATATAATGTATTATAGTATTTATTGTTAGTAATAAATTTTAATATAATTTCCCCATGCTAGTAGATGTGTTATGTCTGGAAAACCCTCTCACACTGAAGCAAAATTGTGGGAGGGGGGCTTGGAAATTGGAAATTGGATTTTTGGGGGTTTCAAACAGCGGCATCCACCTATCTCAAGGATAAATAAGACTTTTAAGTACTAACTTTACATAAAAGATAGAATACATGTGACTAGAACATTGGAATTTCAGAAATTTTCACTAAAATAACTGTACCTTTTTAACTTTGTTTTATAGTGAAGAATGTGATACAATAATATTCAACTACAAACAGAAGCTTTAACTTATTTACCTTTTGTTTTAACCTACAGGGACCAACTGTAGGTCTAGTAGTGCAGTATTGTTCGCTGTCTGTGTAAAGGGACAAAAACTCACGTTTGTACTTAAATTACTGATGTTTAAAAACTGAGATTTTTATTATTCAAACAGTTCTTTAACTCGTTGCAGTTAAATTCAAAAGTTTAAATTGTTGGTTTTTTCCCTTTTTGCCCTTCTATATGTCTGCTTTCTAAAAGAATAATTAAGAGTAATTCAGAAAATTTAATCCTAATCCAGGTTACTGTAGTCCAGTAATTGCAAACTAAACCTTCTTTCTTTCCTTTTCCCCCTTCCTGGCATCACATTTGTGTCTCCCTGCAGCAAACTCATTGAGGAAGTCTATTCAGCCAAATAATAAGGTTTTTATTTTTTTGCATAACTAGATCAGCCGTGTGGCCTGAGTATCGAGACTACGTTGTCTCCACAGTGAACTGACTTAAACACTTATGCAAATAAGCCCACAAGACAAGTGGAAGTAAAAATAAGATCAAGTAGCGTATATAACACAGGATGTGTAATTTCTCTTGATGTTCGTTAATCATCCCCTTTAGAATGCTCTGTATGTAATACTGTCTTCTTAACTTTGACTTAACTGGAAGTTAGTACCCAAAATGAAATAGCATCAATAACAGATAATAGTTATAACAGTGGAACTTAGGTTATGAAACAAATTAAGTGCATTTCAGTTAGAAATTAAAAGTGTACGGGCATTACTTTCTTATGTTCTTTTAGCTCAAATGACATTGTTTCTATTGTGTTGCGTAGAAAAATCAAATTACTGCAAAATGCAGAAATTACTCACCAGTGTTATATCTTTGACTTTATTAACCTTTAGGATTCTAAACAAAACTAACTCACTCATAGAACAAGTTATTATCAAGAAAGCACTTTACACATCAAATGACTATTTTTAAATACAAAAAAAGGGGGAAAGAGACTATGTATGTGCATAAACAGATGCTAAATCTGAATAGATCTCATTTAAATTTGTTAGACCTTATATTCCTTATAATAATTCCTCTTCAAACCAGGTACAGTTGTTGAACGTGACTACCAAAAAATGACAGACCGAGAAGTACACAGTCAATAACTACTTAAAATGTAAAATGTGTAATTAAAATGCAAAAGTATAATAGAAATTCCAGTTATGCGTGAGTGAAGAATGACTGAGGTGGCCACCTATTGAATGACTGGAAAAAGATTGTATGAGAGAGAAAAACTGTGTAGATATATATGTGTGTAGACTTAAAAATAATTTACATGAGTGTCAAGATTTTAAAGGACTGTGTTACATGAATCTGTCGGACCATAGTGAGTCCTTATTCTAGATGGTAGATGAACTCTAACTTTTTCTTGGTGAAGTGTTGTTATCCATCCTTGTTGGGAAATGCTGCATTTCTTCTTAGCTTTGAATCAGGGATTGTCGATACTGATGCCTTGCTTGATCAACCTGTTGCAAAGGGCCTTGCAACAGACTGTCAAGGCCATCTTTGTGGCATAAATACAAAAAAAAGGGGGAATTGTCGGGGTTAACAGCAGGTCTGTCGGAAGGAAGACAAGACTATAGAGGCAGATAGCCTGAGTCATGGTGAGCTTGCTGGAGCTTAGTCACTATGAGTCTACAAATGCTGAATCATTGTGAGTGTGCTACAGAGCAGCCAATCATGATGTATGTTTATAAAAAGCACCAATTGTGGTGTAACATGTATGTTATGCCAAGAGCTATAAATGTCAGTAACTTGTTACAATAAAGGATTATCTATCCCTCTCTTGTCCTGCTTTTGGAAGAAGACTGTTTCTGTGTCGCTTTGACCGTCTCAACAGCGACAGTGACCAGTGACAGAACCCAAAGGAATGACCTGAAGTTGTGTCAGGGGAGGTTTAGGTTAGATATTAGAAAAAGGTTCTTCACCCAGAGAGTGTTTGGGCACTGGAACAGGCTTCCCAGGGAAGTGGTCACAGAACCAAGCCTGCCAGAGCTCAAGAAGTGTTTGGACAATACTCTCAGGCACACGGTGTGACTCTTGATGATGGTCCTGTGCAGGGCCAGGAGTTGGACTTTGATGATCCTTGTGGGTCCCTTCCAACTCAGCATGTTCTGTGATTCAGTGGGTTAGCTATTATGCACATCACTAACTCTTCAATGTACAGTAGTCTCCCAGTTAGGATCACTGTATGTGATCCCAGACTTAATCCCACTATAGTGTTTTTGGATGTTATATTGCTCTATGTCTCAATTTAACGAGACAGAAATGTTTACTAAGGAGGGTGGGATATGAGAAAAACCCAAGCTCCTCCTTCTGAGTAATTATAATTTTGAAATTAAGAGGCTCCAGTCAAAAAGGTGTAGAAAAGAAAACAACAACTCTTTACTAAAGAACATATTTATATAGGTAACACAAGAAAAACAAGCAATAATCCTGTAACCAAACTTCCACCGAAAACAATTAAAAACTTTTTTGCCTTTTGGTGCAGTTATAACCACACCCAGCAGGGGCTGCATTGCCTCACTCACGATCGCCAGGTGGTGCTGTTGAGCCTCTGGACGAGCAGAGGCTACAGTTGCTCTCTGATGGTTGGCAGGGGGCACTGTTGGGCTCTGGCAGCTGCCACGTCCACGGAGGCCGGTGTGCGGGAAGCAGCCGAATGGGGACCCCCACCGAAGGGGGAAGGGAGAAGGGGAAAGGGTGATTCCTCCTGTGACTCAGTTGTCAAAGATTGGCTCCAGCTGGAGCTCCCCTTCCTCATCAATGGGTGTAAACTGCCACAGGCACGGAGAAGGAGGAGGGGGGGAGGAGAAGAGCAGCCTTTCCCCTTAAAAGTTCCTCCTCAGATGGTACCAGCTTCTTCGATGAAATCCAAGGCAAGTCCAAGCCGTGGGCAGAAGAGGGAGTGAGGGAACGGAGGCAAACTGGGGCCAAAAGCAGCTAGATGACTTTGCCCAAAACAAAATGAACCCCAGAGCTCTTCTCTTCACACACACACTCTCCCTGAGTCAGGGCAAAAGTAAAGTGCCATCCTCAGAAGAAAAAAACACCTCCCCCTACAGTCTTCTGAAGCCATTAGATTGGAATGTGGGGCTATCAGCCAGTCCTTTTGTGTGTGTGGCTCACTCTGGCCATGTCCTCCCCCCTCCCTTGCTCAGTACCTTTCTTTCACAGTGGTAAAGGGAAAAAATTCCAAGCAGGGGTTTTGGTGTTTTTTTCTTTAAAACAAGAAAACCTATGACACTCTGATTATACTGTAGTTGATGCATGACATGTGTGGACATTGCAGATGTTTCACCCCTTATCTATAGACATGAGAAAAATTGCACATACATTTACATAATTTAAACCAATTTGGACATTGATTTTTAAGCTCTATGTGTTCAGGTGACTGATATTTTTACAGCAAGAAACCATTACTTTGGTTGTTTGCTGTCTTGTTAGTCTCAACTTCTAACAGTTGCATTTGGATACAAGCTCTGTCAATCCTAGTAACATTTCTCCAGTCTTAATACTTTTTGTGAGAAATATCTCTAATTAAAATTTCAGAGGCCGTCAAATAAAGTGAAACAAAGAACTTTATTAACAGCGCGCTGGGTGCAACAGACTTGTGACCAAGTCCAAGCACACCCGGATGGGAGGGACAAGCCCTTTAAGACCCTTTGATTAGCATAACCACTCCCTTGCTCCTCCCATGCCAGGCCTTGCTCTTTTCTTCCTTAAAAGGCAATCTTTGCCTTCTGGTGCAGTCCATTGGTTGTCCTCATCCACCTATCAGGTTGTTTCCCTGCCCCTGGCCGCATGGTTCCCTGGCAGTGAACCCAGGCTGGTCTCACCACCTTACATTCTTCCCGACTCGCCTTCACACTGTAACAGTAAGCAAACAGAACAGTAAGTAACAATAAGTAGCAGTAAGCAGGCAGAACTATAAGCAGAACAATAGGCAACCTCAAGCAGAACTGTATGTAGCAGCAAGTAGGCAGCAGCAATAAGCAACTTCAAGCAGAACCACAAGCAGAACCACAAGCAGTCCACCAGTCCCCGACCACAAAATAGTTCCCCAGTCCTTCAAACAAAATGGCTCCTAAGTGCCCTGGCACGAGGCAGCCATGGAAACCCCTGCTTGTAATAAAACCGTCCTATTTATTTCCCACACTTTTCATTATGTTAAAAGTTTTCATTGGTTTTGTTTACATTTTGTTCCCAATATGATATGATTAAAGTTTGATTTGAAAGAATTTCACAATTTGATATTTCCTCTCAATTACTCTCTTGGTTACATTGATTTTCGATCAGCTGTTCATTTCAGGTTAGTATAATTTTTAATACAGAAATAATATTTTCGCTTGAAATCAGAAACTTGTTAGCAAGACAGTATTATTCTTAGCATCTGTCACGTGAAAGGGGGGTTTCCTCGAACTCTTTATGTTTGAACAGTTGTTATAGGTTATAAATCCAAGGAGGAATTTTCCTTCCCCCTGCCCCCACTGTAAGAAAGACGGAGTTCGAACAGGAAGGGGGAAGGGGGGACAATTAGCTTTACAAAAGATCTCACTGGCAGAGTCACATTCCTGACTGATGGCCCATCTGAGACTGGAGTGAGGGGGGAGGAGTTTTGTTCTGTTGCTGGCACTCCTCACAAAGGAGAGAACAGTTTTGGGTTTCTCTCTGGAACGGAGACAGGGTCTGTGTGCATGCATTTGGAAAAAAAGCCTTGTGGTCGGTTTTTCTTGCTCTCAACCTGGTCAGTCCTGACCACTGGCCTCGGCTTGCTTGCACGCTGCCCTTGCCTCCAGCTCGAACCTGCTGTGTTTTCATCGGAGAGTTTTGTGCTCACTGGGAGAAAGGGAGGAACCTTGAAAAACCGTCAGATGAGAACAACAGTGAGTTCCGTGGGGGTGGACTGTTTTTCTTTTCCTCTTCTTCCACTGGGGGAAGGGTCCCCATTTTTTTCGGCTTCTCCCATGATCCGAGATCCCCCAGACCCCCTGTGTGGTGACCACCAGAGTCCAACAGTGCCCCCTGCAGGCCACGACAGAGTACTGCAGGCTCTGCATCTCCAGTGATCCAACAGCACCCCCTGCCAACCGTGATTAGAACCGCGCTAAAGGACAGAGAAGTATTCAGACTGTTTCTTTTGTTTGAAGGGGACTTTTGAGTATAGGATTATTGTCTAGTTGTTTTTGTCTTCTGTTACTGTCCTTGCCAACATACATATATCTTTTAATAAAGGGTTGTTATTTCTTCTTTTTTTCCATACTTCCTCGATTAAAGCCCCTTAATTTTGGATTTACAATTGCTGAGAGAGAGGAGTTTGGTCTATCTCATAACTCATCCTCTTTAGCAAACATTCCAGTCTCTTTAAACTGAGACAACAGTCTATCAACACCCCAAGAAAGACAAGACCCTTGCACCCAATCAGTCTGTTATTGCCCCGTTATGGGGACCCCACTGTTGGAGGGTGGTTCAGCTAACCTATTCAGGGACACATGCCTACAGTATATCAGAGCTGAATCTTAAATAGAGACCCCCTTATGGATCTCCCTGCTCTTAATTGTTATCAATTTTGTCACGTATGTCATCCGCTGCCAGCAGCTGCTAGTACCCTTGAAGGACTCACACTAAAGAGTTTACAGAATAACACACTTTATTAACAAACACACTGATAAGACTGTGACAGGTTAAGGTTCAGAGATGGCTGCTGATAGTAACTGACTGCAAAATGAACTTGCAACCATATGCAGACAAGGTCTAATCCCCAATGAGAGCTAGCTCTACATAATAATTTAGCATGCATAAAATATGGTTCTAACCCAATAGGCCCCTATGGGGGAGAAGGCAGGTTCAGCCAGTTGACTGATCCCAGAAGTTATGATGGAGTCTTCTCTGACCTCCCTCCCCACTTAAACTATATTTATATTATTTTCTTTGAGGGAGGGGAAAAGGTAAAGTTACAGTTGATGTCATCTCATGTTTAGGTGGAGTTTGAGTGACTTTAGTCATTACCATATGTAGGGGTGTGAAAAGTAATATGTATTTTGGAGTTAATGTATCATAGAATCATAGAATCATAGAATCATAGAATCAGCCGGGTTGGAAGGGACCTCTGAGATCATCAAGTCCAACCCTTGATCCACTACCGCTGCGGTTACTAGACCATGGCACTAAGTGCCACATCCAGTCTGTTTTTAAAAATGTCCAGGGACGGAGAATCCACTACTTCCCTGGGCAGCCCATTACAATGTCTGATCACCCTCTCTGTAAAGAAATTCTTTCTAATATCTAACCTAAACCTCCCTTGGCACAACTTGAGACCATGCCCTCTTGTCTTGCTGACAGTTGCCTGGGAAAAGAGACCAACTCCCACCTGGCTACAACCTCCTTTCAGGTAGTTGTAGAGAGTGATGAGGTCTCCCCTGAGCCTTCTCCAGGCTGAACAACCCCAGCTCCCTCAGCCTCTCCTCATAGGACTTGTGCTTGAGTCCCTTCACCAGCCTAGTTGCCCTCCTCTGGACCTGCTCCAGCACCTCAATGTCCTTCCTGAACTGAGGGGCCCAGAACTGGACACAGTACTCGAGATGTGGCCTCACCAGCGCTGAGTACAGGGGAAGAATCACCTCCTTGGACCTGCTGGTCACGCTGTTCCTGATACAGGCCAGGATGCCATTGGCCTTCTTGGCCACCTGGGCACACTGCTGGCTCATGTTCAGCTTCTTGTCAATCCAAACTCCCAGGTCCCTCTCGGTCTGGCTGCTCTCCAGCCACTCTGTCTCCAGCCTGTAGCGCTGCATGGGGTTGTTGTGGCCAAAGGGCAGGACCTGGCACTTGGCCTTGTTGAACCTCATCCCGTTGGAATCGACCCAACTCTCCAACCTATCCAGGTCCCTCTGCAGAGCCCTCCTGCCTTCTGGCTGATCGACACTCCCCCTCAGCTTAGTGTCATCTGCAAATTTGCTGATGATGGACTCAATCACCTCGTCCAGATCATCAATAAAGATATTAAACAGAACTGGGCCCAACACTGATCACTGGGGGACACCACTAGTGACCGGCTGCCAACTGGATGAAGCACCATTCACCACCACTCTCTGGGCCCGGCCCTCCAGCCAGTTCCTAACCCAGCACAGAGTGCCCCTGTCCAAGTCATGGGCTGCCAGTTTTTTCAGGAGTATGCTGTGGGAAACGGTGTCAAAGGCTTTGCTGAAGTTCAGGTAGACCACATCCACAGTCTTCCCCTCATCCACCAGGTGAGTCACCTGATCATAACAGGAGATCAGGTTGGTCAGACAGGACCTGGCCTTCCTAAACCTGTGCTGGCTGGGTCTGATCCCTTGTCCATCCTGTAGGTGCTGTGTGATTGCAGTGAGGATGATCTGCTCCATAACCTTGCCAGGCACTGAGGTCAGGCTGACGGGCCTGTGGTTTCCTGGGTCCTCCTTCTGGCCCTTTTTGTGGATGGGCGTGACATTCACCAACTTCCAATCATCTGGGACCTCCCAGTGAGCCAGGACTGTTGGTAGATGATGGAGAGAGGCTTGGCGAGCTCTTCCGCCAGCTCCCTCATCACCCTTGGGTGGATCCCATCTGGTCCCATAGACTTGTGGGGATCCAAGCAGCTCAGTAGGTCACTAAATGTTTCCTTCTAGATTACAGGGGGGCTTTTCAGATTCTTGTCTCTGTCTACAAGCTCCAGAAACCAGTTGTCCTCAGGACAACCTGTCTTATTGTTGAAAACTGAGACAAAGAAGGTGTTAAATACCTCAGCCTTTTCCTCATCTTTGATAACTATATTCCCGCCCATGTCCAGTAAAGAATGAAGGTTTTCCTTGCCCCTCCTTTTGCTATTGATGTATCTGTAGAAGGACTTTTTGTTATCCTTCACAGAGGTTGTGAGATTCAGTTCAAATTGTGCCTTCGTCCCCCTAATTTTCTTTCTACACAACCTAACTATATTCCTAAATTCTTCCTGAGTAGTCAGCTCTTTTTTCCATAATTAGTAGGTTCTCTTCTTTACCCTAATTTCTTTCAAAATCTCCCTGTTCAGCCAGACCGGTCATCTTCCCCACCGGCTCGCCTTTTGGCACACTGGGACAGCCTGCTCCTTTGCTTTCAAAACTTGCTTCTTGAAGTACGTCCATCCCTCCTGGACCCCTTTGTTTTCAAGGGCTGTTTCCCAGGGTACATTCTGAACTAGTCTTCTAAATAGGCCGAAATCTGCCCTCTGGAAGTCCAGCGTAGAGGTTTTATTGACTGCCCTCCTTGCATCCCTGAGTATTGAAAACTCTATTATTTCGTGATCACTGTCCCAGACGGCCTCCGACCACCACATCTCCCACCAACCCCTCTCTGTTTGTGAACAGGACGTCTAGCGGGGCTCCATCCATGGTAGGCTCATTTACCAGCTGGAGCAGGAAATTATCCTCTATACACTCTAGGAATCTCCTAGACTGCCTCTTCTCCGCTGTGTGGAGTTCCCAGCAGACATCCAGCAGGTTAAAGTCACCCACAAGAACAAGGGCTGGCGATTTTGAGACATCTGCCAGTTGCTTGTAGAATAATTCATCACCATCATCCTGATTGGGTGGTCTGTAACAGACTCCCACCAAGATATCAGCCTTGTTGGCCTTCCCCCTGATTCTGATCCACAGGCACTCAGCGTTATTGTTACTGACTTCAAGTTCCACAGAGTCAAGAGACTCTCTAACATATAGAACTACCCCTCCACCTCTCCTACCCTGCCTGTCCCTTCTGAAGAGCCTGTAGCCACCCATGGTAGCACTCCAGTCACGCAAGTCATCCCACCACGTTTCCGTGATAGCGACTACATCATAGCTTTCCTGCTGCACGATGGCTTCCAGGTCCTCTTGTTTGTTACCCATGCTGCGTGCGTTGGTATACATGCACTTCAACTGGGCTGCTGATTTGGCTCTTAACTTGGGCTGTCCACCCTTGGGCTCCTTTCTGGAGAGCCTGGTTTCAATCCTTTCCCCCTTCAAACCTAGTTTAAAGCCCTCCTTATCAGCCCTGCCAGCTTACGGGCTAGAGTCCTTTTGCCCTTGCTAGATAGATGAAGCCCATCTGGTTTGAAGAGACTAGGTACCATGGAATTTGGCCCATGGTCAAAAAACCTAAAGTTCCACCTGTGGCACCAATCCCTTAGACACCTATTGATAAGATAGGTTTTCCTACTCCTCTCCTCATTCATCCCTGCTACTGCAGGAACTGAGGCAAACACCACCTGTGCTCCTGTCCCATCAACTAATTGACCCAGCGCCTTGAAGTCCTTTTTAATTGCCTTGGTACTTCTTCCATTAATGTCATCACTGCCAGCCTGGACTACCAACAGTGGATAATAATCTGAGGGTCGAATTAGCTGAGGGAGTCTCCTACTAATATCCCTCACCCGGGCCCCAGGAAGGCAGCAGACGTCCCTGTGGGATGGGTCCAGTAGGCATATAGGGCCCTCAGTTCCCCTCAGAAGGGAGTCACCAACTACAACTACCCTTCTTTTTTTCTTTGTAGCTGTAGTTGTAACCCGTCTGGTAGACGGGGGGCGAACAGGAGACCTTCCAGACAGATCTTCCTCTTGTTTGTCCTCTGCCTGATTCTCTGAGTCCAGGGACTCATATCTGTTCTCTAAGGGCACCAGGGGGGATGGTGGGGGTTGGGAGGGGATTCTTTTACCTCTCCGGTGAGGGACCTGTTTCCATTCCCCCCCATCCACCTGGTTTGCTCCAACTGCCTGATGGCAGGAGGGGCAGGACTTCACTGTCTCCTTCTGGACTTCTTTTGGGGTCGAAAGGGTGCAACTCCACCAGTCAATTTCCCTTTCACTGTCTCTAATACTTCTTAGTCTCTCTACCTCTTCTTTGAGCTCTGCCACCAGGCATAGCAAGTCATTCACCTAGCAAAGTTCAGCTTTCAATTACCGTCTGGATCATTCCTTTAGCTTAGTTCCCATTAGCTGCATTGTTTTCGACAGAGCATAACCACAACACTGTTGTGTTGCTTCACCCGGAAGCCGTGCGGTGGCTGCGGGGGTGCCCCCTGGCCCACGCAGGGCCGCCCCTGGCGAGGGAAAGGAGAGAGGGAACTTCGCCGGCGTGGTTTTGTGCCCTCGTGAGAGAGGAGAGAGGAAGCCTCGGAGCACACAGAGGTTTGCTGGTCCGGTTTGGGGGAGGGGAAGTGTGCCGAGCTGGCCATGGGGGTCCTCGGACTGGCAGGTGGGCGGATGGGGCAGCCCTGCATGAAGTGTCACAGGTAAACGGTGCATGGGAAGATATGAGGTAACACAGTGGGGTGAGGATAAGGTCAGGGTGGATAATGGTTTCCTCTGGGGGGTTGGGGGTCTCGGTCGGGCTAGGGCCCTGAGAGGTACTCGAGCCCTAGGTGGGTATGGGGGTCGGAACGGTTTTGTTCATTTGTTTGTTTTTGGCTCACCTGCGGCTACTGCCCAGGTTAGGTATGTTCTGGATACATTCATTACATCCAGTAAGGGTGGTCAGGACAAAGGGTTGTTCCTGAGTATTTCCTTGGTATTGAATATAGATAGGTGGCAGAAAAGTGGGAAGTGTAAGACTTGCCCTAATCGTTTTAATAGTAGGAATGTAGCCTGTGTAATCCTATGTGGTTGCGAGCTATGCTGGTGATGGTACATGCCTTCGATAGGGTCGCCCATGCCAGACAGGTCAAAAACGTAGGGTCAGATACAATATATCCATGGGCAGGATGAGCTCGTTAGCCTTTCCGGCAGTCATCCTAGGAGAAGGACAACTCTAATCCCAAACCGGGGCAGATGGAGCTTGCTTAGCCCTGTAAGGCCATCCATCTAAGAGAAGGACACTCTAATCAAACCTACGTCCTGAGGACCTCGCTGCCACCGTTCAAGCTCACTCGGGCCTGGCAGATGAACCTTAGGATTAAAGGGTGGGCCCAGTTTCGCGCATACTGCGTCTCACCTAAAAAATCCACTGCGCAGGCTCGAAGGCTTTACCCACATTCACAAAACCCTGTAGCGACGGGTGAGGGTCGAAACAGCAGGTGAAAGGTGCACTGGAAGCCGCAGACCCAACCCTGCATGCAGGCGGTTCAGGATATTGGTCATTTGAGACTGACCGGAGATGACAGTCTCTTTGGGCAGCACCGTGAATGACCAACCAGCCTTTTCAAGGATAGCACTGCTTGCTCCACTCGGAGAGAGGCCTAGAAAAGGCGGCCTAAACAAAGCTCATCTCCACATTTCACCCAGTTGGTTAACCACGGCCAACGGGCATCTTCTACTAATGCGGTCACACAAAGATCAAGAGACAAAGGCATACACCTGCCTCCAAAGGTGTAACCAAACTGACTCCAGCATGCTGGAACATCAGAACCATGCTTGATTCTGCGAATAGTGGACGCCCTGAGCGTCGCTCTGCCCTAATCACCCACGAACTATCACGTCTCAACATCGACATTGCTGCTCTCAGTGAAGTCTGTCTCCATGAGGAAGGCAGCCTCAGAGAACATGGTGCTGGTTACACACTCTTCTGGTCAGGTAAACCAAGAACCAAAAGGCATCTCTCAGGAGTTGGCTTCATGATCAAAAACTCTATTGTTCCTAAACTCGAAAATCTGCTGACAGGTCATTCGGACCGCATTATCTCCCTATGCCTTCCACTACACAACAAGCAGCATGTTGTCCTCTTTAGTATATATGCCCCAACTCTCCAAGCTGACCCTGCCGAAAAAGAAAAATTTTACACTGACCTGCGTGGCCTTACCCAAAAGGTTCCTGCAGATGATAAGATCATTATCCTTGGTGATTTCAACGCGAGAGTAGGAAAGAACTTTGAAACCTGGAAAGGAGTATTAGGCAAGCATGGTGTTGGAAACTGCAACGATAATGGTTGACTTCTGCTAGAATTCTATGCGGAGCAACAGCTCACCATCACTAATACTATCTTTCAACAGAAAAATAGTCTGAAGACAACCTGGATGCATCCTAGATCTAAGCATTGGCACCTCATCGATTATGTCTTGGCACGATGGAGAGATATTCGCGATGTCCACCATACCCGCGTGATGCCTAGTGCAGAATGCCAAACAGACCATCGACTTGTGCGCTGCCAACTTAACTTCAATCTTAAATTCAAACCTAAAAGGGGCAGTATCCCAAGGAGGAGACTCCAAGTTAACAATCTCCAATCAGTCACAGTAAGAGAGAGATTCCAGGCAAATCTTCAAACTAGGCTCAAAAATCATTCTACAGATTCTATAGATCCCTCTCCTTAAACACTCTGGCACCATATTAAAAACAGCATCCTGCAATCCTCCAAAGAATCCTTAGGGTTCTCCTTCAAGAAGAACAAGGACTGGTTTGATGAAAACAATCAAGAGATGCAGGAATTGTTGAGGAAGAAGAGAACCGCTCACCAAGCACACCTTGCACTACCTTCCTGTCACGTAAGAAAAGCAGCCTTTCGTCTTGCATGCAACAAGCTCCAACAGAAACTCCGTGACATCCAGAACAAGTGGTGGATCAATCTAGCTGAAAAAACAGAGGATTCTATGAGGCCTTGAAAACAGCATACAGGCCTACATACCAGGTCCAAAGCCCTCTACTCAGCGCAGATGGTCAAATGCTTCTAACAGATAAAACCTTCATTCTGAATCGATGGTCTGAACACTTTCAGACTCTCTTCAGTACTAGCTGTGTAGTTCAAGACTCAGCAATCCAGTCCATCTCACAACAACGGGTGAAGTATGAATTGGATATTGCCCCCACTTTGGGAGAAACCCTTAAGGCCATGCAGCAGGTGAAAATCGGCAAGGCAGCTGGGGTTGATGGAATTCCACCCAAAGTCTGGAAACATGGGGGCCTTGCACTCCATGCTAAATTTCACGAGTTTGTGGTGCGCTGTTGGGAACTAGGCGAACTACCATCAGACCTTCGTGATGCAGTCATCATCACTTTGTATAAGAAGAAATGAGCTAAATCAGACTGTTCAAATTACCGTGGTATTACTCTGCTCTCCATTGCTGGCAAAATCCTGGCAAGAATACTTTTGAACAGATTAATACCCGCTATAGAAGAAGGAATTCTGTCTGAAAGCCAATATGGTTTCAGAGCCAACAGGAATACCACAGACATGGTATTTGTTCTCAGACAACTGCAAGAGAAGTGTAGGGAACAGAACAAAGGTCTCTATGTAACCTTTGTTGATCTCACCAAGGCTTTCGATACTGTGAGCAGAAAAGGTCTATGGTAGATTTTGGAACGTTTAGGATGTCCCCCCAAGTTCCTTAAAATGATCATCTCACTTCATGAGGATCAGCGCGGCCAAGTCAGATATGGCGATGTACTTTCTGAGCCCTTTCTAATAACCAGTGGTGTGAAACAAGGCTGTGTTCCTGCACCAAATCTATTCACAATCTTTTTCAGCATGATGCTCCAAAGGGCCACGGCAGACATCGATGATCAGGACGGTATCTACATTCGACAGCATCCTGATGGAAGCCTATTCAACCTAAGGCGACTGAAGGCCCACACTAAGACCTTAAATCATCTTGTCCAGGAGCTGCTTTATGCTGATGACACCGCCCTTGTGGCCCACACAGAAGCAGCTCTGCAGCGTTTAACATCCTGCTTTGCAGATGCTGCGGAGCTCTTTGGGCTGGAAGTCAGCTTAAAGAAGACAGAAGCTCTCTATCAACCTGCACCTCAGGAAGTCTTCCATCATCCCCATATCACCATTGGCCAATCAGAGCTCAAATCAGTCCAGCAGTTTAATTACCTAGGTAGCCTCATCTCCTCGGATGGTAAGACTGACGGGGAGATAGACAACAGATTAGCAAAGGCATACAGTGCTTTCGGAAAACTCCATAAAAGAGTATGGCGTAATAAACACTTGAAGAATAGTACCATGATCAGTGTTTACAGAGCCATTGTGCTGTCTACTCTCTTATACAGATCTGAATCATGGGTCATCTACTGCCACCACCTGCGTCTCCTAGAACGCTTCCATCAACGCTGTCTCCGTACAATCCTAAACATCCACTGGTCAGATTATGTGACCAATACATCTGTTCTTGAACAAGCAGCGGTCACAGGTATTGAGGCCATGTTGTTGAGAACACAGCTGCATTGGGCAGGGCACGTCTCAAGGATGAAGGACCACCGCCTCCCTAAGATCCTGCTTTATGGTGAACTTGCCACCGGCTGCCGCAAGAGAGGAGCCCAGAAGAAAAGATACAAGGACTCCCTGAAACAACATCTCAGCCTTGGCCATATTGATCACCATAACTGGTCTACTCTGACCTCCAATCGGGAGGTCTGGAGGCACACCATCTATAACTCTGCTGCTTCCTTTGAGAATGCACACAGGATCACTCTCAAGGAGAAAAGATAATGCAGAAAGAACTGTGTCTTGCCGAACATACCACCTAAGGAGTCTTTCTGCTGTGCCTTTTGCAATCGGACATGTCTATCTCGTATTGGCCTTATTAGCCACCAGCGTGGTTGTAACAAATGTGGATAGAGCCTTTCCCAAATCTTCGTTCGCAAAGCCTAGCCATGATGATGTGTTGCTTCAGCCTTTGTTTCATACCTGCATTGATTTCAACAGAGCGTGACCACAGCACCTTCATGCCACTCTATCCTTTGTTTCATGTCTCCCTCAGAGTGGTACACCAAGCTCCCTCAGTGTTCCTGCTCCTAAGGTGTGCAGACAGTTTGTCCCTGGTGAACTATAAACAACGCACGCATTCCTTCTTGCTGAACTTTGTTTTTTAGTATTTTCCCCACATCATCTTAAAAGACAAACAATATTACTGGTTCATTGCAATATTTTCTTATATATGTCAATGGTGGAACCAAAGACACTTTTTATTTTCATGATCAGGCATCCTCTTCTTTGGAAAAGGAGATGTCTTGAAATAGGATCAGTTTTCCTTCCCTCAGTTTGTCCCTAATTTTCTCCTGGTTTTCAGCCCTTAGCCTTTGCAATTAATCTCTAAGGAAAGGTACCTATACCTTCTTCTTTTTCATACATGCACATATGGCAATAAAATCAAAGCAACTGTATTGAAGCCACGTGACAATTAACAATAGCCATAGGGTTGAAATGCATGACTTACTCCTCTGTCAAAAACAAAGTGCATTAATAAGAGTAATTTAAGTTACCCAAACTGGCACATCTTCCTCTGTAGGTGTTTCTGGTGATACTAAGTATCTAATTAACTGCATTTTTTTGTTTCCTTATTTTATCAATTTTATTAGCTAATATTTTTAAACAACTGTTCACTACTGTTCCTTCTACACCTGTTATCCACTTCTTCCATTTCCTCCTTATAATAAACAAACTTTATTTTTTAAGTGAAATTAATACTTGGAATTTATGCATTGATTTTTACTATTATATTTTTCCTCTTTGCTCTTGAAAGAAATGCTGGGTTTAAAACATCAATTACAGCCAAGCATTATAGGATTAACTTTTGTTGTTTTTCCAAGTTTATTCCACTTCAATAACAGTATTTTATTATTCATTATTCCCCTCAAACTTTCACGTACACATGCTTAGCCCACCATTCAACTCTGAATTACTGGTTCTTCTGTTTCAAACCTCTTCTTTTCTTCCTTGTTTGACACCCTTCCTAGTGTTCTTTTATGAATATGCTCACATTTACTTGGAAACATTTCTGAATTGTATCTTTCTCAGTTGATAGCCCTTGGAGGATTACTCTGCAAAACAAAATGTAAAGATTTACCCAATCATTAGGTTATAATGTTTGTAATTTACTTTTATACAGCTTGAAGTCAGATTGGTGAATAAAACTTCTTCAAAGGCTAATCTAATCTTTACATCCACTTGTTAAACTATTGCATTGGGGAGTGTTTATGACCTAACAAAATTATTATGGACAAATAATTTGATTGTTGGTGGTGCTGATAAATCAGTAAAAGGAATGGCATATGTGATATGCTGTGGGCTTGTTGTCATTCTCCTGTTGGAGGAATATGGAGCACATGAACTGCAGAAGTTTATTAATTCATAACACAACAGAACCTTCAAGCTACAGACTCACATTTTAGACACAACCTCCCTGAACTCCCAGATGGCCTGTAGTCTGGAATGCACATTAGATTAATGGCCCAAATAGCTTCATAATGTAGAACTATCCTTCCTTTGATTATTTGTGGAAAAGATCTGTGGAGCAAAGTTAGAAATCTTACTTTAGTTGAATGAATGACCTTGCATTCCGATCTTGTTCTCCAAACAGAAATTCCCTAAAATTGAACTGCACAAAGGACTCAGCAAAGGGGAGTCTGTGCCATGACTCAATATTGTGCAATATTGTCAGTACAGGAAGAGTTTTAAAGAAACTCACACATAGAAAATGAATGAGGCTGAATCACCATAAAGCAATGGTGGTTTTCTATATCCTCCTGTCTCTGTCATTTCTGTATGAAATTTCTGTATGAAGAGAGCTGTGTAGTCACCATAAAGCGGTGAAAGGGACTGTGAAAAGTAGTGAGTACCTGTACTGGGTTTGCGTGGCCAAGTTTTGGTAGCAGGGGGGGCTACAGGGGTGGCTCCTGTGAGAAGCTGCTAGAAGCTTCCCCCATGTTTGGCAAAGCCAGTGCCAGGCAGCTCCAAGATGGACCTGCCACTGGCCAAGACTGGGCCAATCAAAGATGGTAGTAACGCCTCTGTGATAACATATTTAAGAAGAAAAAAAGAAAGTTATTGTGCAGATGTATTTGTGGTCAGAGAAAAGTGAGAATACGTGAGAGGAACAACTCTGCAGAGACCAAGGTCAGTGAAGAAGGAGGGGGAGGAGGTGCTCCAGGCACTGGAGCTGAGAGTCCCCTGCAACTCGTGGTGAAGACCATGGTGAGGCAGGCTGTCCCCCTCCAGCCCATAGAGGACCATGGGGATGCAGATATTCCCCTGCAGCCTGCAGTGGGGACCCACACCGGAACAGGTGGATGCCTGAGAGGAGGCTGTGAACCCGTGGGAGGCCCATGCTGGAGCAGGCTCCTGGCAGGGACCTGCAAACCTGTGAAGAGATGAGCTGATGCTGGAGTAGGTTTTCTGGTAGGACTTGTGATGCCGTGGGGGACCCATGCTGGAGCAGGCTGCGCCTAAAAGACTGCACCTCATGGAAGAGTGACCCACATTGCAGCAGTTTGTGGAGAACTGTTGCCCATGGGATGGACTCACACTGGAGAAGTTCATGGAGAACTGTCTCCTGTGGGAGGGACCCCACGCTGGAGCAGGGGAAGGACTCCTCTCCCTGAGCAGGGGCAGAAACAACTTGCGATGAATTGACCATAATCCCCATTCCTCATCTCCCTGTGCTGCTGGTGGGGAGGAGGTAGGGCTTGGGAAGGGGGGAGTGGTGGGGGGAAGGTGTTTCTAAGATTTATTTTACTTCTCATTATCCTGCTCTGATTTTGTTAGTAATAAATTCAATTAATATCCCCAATTTGAGTCTATTTTGCCTGTGACAGCATTTGGTGAGTGATTTCTCCCAGTCCTTATCTCAACCCATGAACCTTTCGTTATATTTTCTCTCCCCTGTCCAGTTGCAGAGGGGAGTTATAGAGCGGCTTTGCTGGGTGCCTGGCATCCAGCCATGGTCAACCCACTATAGTATCTCACAAGGCAAAGCACAGGATGGCAAGTAAAAGTGCTTTTGACCCTTATATTCTACAAGGTGGCTAGTTAGAAGTTGTTATTAGCAATCTGTGTTGTGGGGTGTTTGTGAAATTTAGCAAACTAGCCTAGAAAGGCCTGAAATGGCCTTAGATAATTGCTGGAAGACATTCCATGATTTTCAGCTCAAGGTTGCAAGGTCCAGTGGTATCACTTCTCTGGAGGTGGTATGGTGACCTCTTCTTACATTACGTGAAAACCCAAATCAAATCACATGTGGGAATGAGGAAAAGGGGTGATGCAGGTAGGTGACATGGAAAATCTTATGAAATCTGGAATACTTTCTGTGGTGAATGACTGTCTTTGGGGATGGGCATTAACTATTAGAGTTTTAAAAGAATAAACAGAAGAAACCTTTCCAATCAATGAAATTTTATTTGGGGTTGTGTGGAGAACATGGCACTGCTGTGATATTTAGTAGTAAATGAATTTTCCATCTATACATTAAAACTCACATAATTTTTCTTCAACAAGTGACACCACATGTCACCTTTTAGTTAGTAAATTTTGATAAATTAGGTAGCAAATTTTCCTGAAAACGAAAATTAATTTTATTTTAACAATTGTATGTTGCCTAAAAGACTGCGGAGAAAAAGACTCCAGGTCAATTTAGTGTAGGAGATAAGATAAAGAGAGCTGATCCTTTAATGAGTCTGTAGGCCTAGAGGAATACATACCACACGTGCCTGTTCAGACACTGGTTCTTTGATTTTATAATAAGGTCCGTCCAATCCCAATTTTGTCCGACCCCAGTTCTGCCCCGTTCTGCCCCCCAACATGCCCCTTTGGGAATTGGGTCTGGGAGCATTTGGGACCCCTTCTTCCTCATCTTCTGCTTCTTTGCAGTACGTACAGTCCTTGGAGTTCCTCCAAAGTTCTGGGCTTGAAGGTCGCTGTGTCTGTGTGATATCTTCTGGTCCAGGCCTTAAGGTGTTTTTCTACAATTCTACCTTGAAAAGAAGACTAAACACGCTAACAGAATTTTGAGGGATTGATATGAGATGGGGTAGTAGGGTTGGATATGCGTAAAAATTATGTTACAGGGTAAGGGATATAATACAGCTACATTAAAATCTACATTCACTACACATCTACTTCTAAAATCTATAAAAATTAAAAATCAAAAAAAAGCTCTGAGGCATCAGTATGTATTTATTTTAATACACACACGTATTTAATTCTTGTGAGAAAATGTCCTAGCTGCATTCTTAGTATCTTTTAATGTAAAATGCTTGAAATTAAAAATGCTTACCAGATATATTAGCAAAGTAATATGCTGTAGCCATTGTGTCAAATTTAAGTTTACTTATTTATCAAACTCGATATGAAACGGTGAGGTAAATTGTTTGCACCAAGAAGCTACAAGCTACTGGTCGATAGAATTTTACCCCTTCAAATACTAACTGAAGTATTTTTGAAATGTATCTAAGTAACTGAAAAGTCTGTCACCCTGCCACACCTGTCCATTTCTTCTTCCCAATTGAAATTAACTGTTCATCTTTCCGGACACTTCTTCTGATTGATCTTGCCAGTAGAGCTGGGCATCACTATAAAACGTGAAATTTTTAAATGATAATTAATCTTCATGTGAGGGACTATCATTGATTGCATGTAACCCCGGGAGGTCGTGAAGATCCCAATGGATTCTTCAAGGGTTAAAGCTTGGTCCTTTTTTTGAAGGGAAGCAATTTGTCTGTCAGGCAATATGGACGCAAATTACTAACCGATTATGCTCATAGCATCCCTGCTTCACAGTCTTAGGAGGGGAAATAAAGCCCAGGGAAAAGTTTCTAAAGGTGCCAGGTTGAGAAATGCACACATGCACCTTTCACCATGGTCACTGTCACTTCCTAACCCCATGCCATCAATATGACAGTGACTTTTCTGCACGTGCCATGCGATGGGGAAGCTAAAGATATAGACTTCAGCGTTTGCTGCCTGTGATGGGTCTGTGAAATACAGGGAGATCTGGGGAAAAGATGTAGAAGGCAAGTGAAGGGGGGAAGGAGCACTGGTGAAAGTGATGCCAATTTTATGCCCCAAAGAAGGCACGGAGAAACTGCTCAGAGACAGAATTTTCAGTCTATAAGCAGGAGGTACTTTATTGCGACGTCGGAGAGCAGCCAGGTCACCCTGGACAAACTGCTCTGCCCTAGCAACTCACAGTCAGACTTTTTATACAATTTTTGGCAAGCAATTGCATAATACAACATGAATATGCATAATGTTGCAACATACATTTTAATATTCATAACAGGTGGAGTTTAGGTGGAGTTAGAGGTGTGGTCTTTAATTTGGGGAGAATCTGGGAGGGCCATTCCGGTCTTCAGCCTCATGGGTCCCCCGGCCCTCTTCTCATACTCATTATGAACTTTGTGAACTTTCCTATTCTGGCTGACTTCCTAGTGCATCTGGCATAGGTTCTTGATAATTTTGCAAGGGTACCTAGATTTTGGCTCATCTTTCTTCTTTATCAGACCGTTCTCCTGAGTACATATGTTCTTGTTCTCCTGTGTCAGTGTGTTCTGCATACCTTAATGAATTATGGCCTCCACTGTTTCTAAGACTAAGCTTTCTGCTCTTGCTTATACCTATATTCTGAATTTAACTCTCTACTTTTTGTATTCTTATATTACATTTGCTTTCTGGGTCTTGTCTGGCTTCAAAAGAAACCTATGAACACAAGGGAGGGGGGTGAGAGCAAGGCTGGTGGAGCTATAGGATGTCAGGCACATGCCTGACAAAAGGTGATGTGGTGGGTTGACTTTGGCTGGCCAACAGCTGCCCATCAAGCCTCTCTATCACTCCTCCATCAACAGGACAGGGGGAGAAAATGCAATGAAAAGCTCCTGGGTCAAGATAAGGACAGTGAGGTTACTTACCAATTACTGTCACAGGCAAAAGAGACTCAACTTGAGGAAATTAGTTTAATTTGTTACCAATTCATTGTAACAGAGTAGGATAGTGAGAAAAAACAAAACTAAAAACACCTTCCCCCACCCCTCCCTTCTGTAGACTCAACTTCACTCCCAAATCTTCTATTGCAGGGGGGACAGGGAATGGGGATTGCAAACTGTTCATATTGCTTCATGTCTGCCATTCCTTCTTTCTCACACTCTTTCCCTGCTCCAGCATGGGGTCCCACCCACAGAATACAGTCCTTCATGAACTTCTCCAACATGGGTCCTTCCCATGGGCCGCAGTTCTTCAAGAACTGCTCCAGCATAGGGCCTTTCCATGGGGTGGAGTCCTTTGGTCAGCGGTGTGTCCATCTTGGACCCAGTTGAGACTGGCTCCATCTGACATGGGGGCAGCTTCTGTCCTGATTAATGAAGCAACTCAAAGGGGACAATGGCAATTGCAGGTTCGGTGCATCTAATCTGCTCAGAGCTTTCCAACACAATTGATTGTTGCATATTAATTTCAGGCAGAGGGTCCCTGGCTTTGTGTAGATCTCCCAAGAACCAGGGCCACCCTGGTAAGACAAAGGCTCATTTAATTGAAAGTGCATGTATGGCATGGACCCAGGACAAGAAAAGTCTACCAAACCATTTCAAGCCTTCTTTGTTGAGTTTATAGCTGTGTGCATGCACACACACACAGAATCACACAGAACGGTTGAGGTTGGAAGGGACCTCTGGAGGTCATCTTGGCCAACCCCCTTGCTCAAGCAGGGCCACCTAGAGACAGCTGCCCAAGACTATGTCCAGATGGCTTTTGCATTATCTCCAAGGAGGGAGACCCCACAGCCTCTCTGGGCAACCTGTCCCAGTGCTCAATCACACTCACGGTAAAGAAGTGTTTCCTGATGTTCAGATGGAATCTCCTGTGTTTCACTATGTGCCCATTGCCTCTGGTCCTGTCACTGTGCACCACGGAAAAGAGCCTGGCTCTGTCTTCTTTGCACCCTCCCTTCTGATACATGTATACATTGAGGAGATCCCCCCAAGCTTTCTCTTCTCTGAGCTGAACAGCCCCAGGTCTCTTGGCCTTTCCTCATAGTGAGATGTTCCAGTATATGCCAAGTAGTACAGGCAGTACTGCTAGCCAGTGGCTGTCTGTTTTCTATGTGCAATTCATGTGGGGTTGCCCTCCCTCCATTGTTCCTGCATGGTTGTATGCTTGTATGCTTTGATCATAAGCTTTTCAAAGGAGAAGGGAAAAAAGATAAAAACAAGTGGAGCTCTGCCTGAACTCAGCACCAGGCTCTTGACTGCTGAGACATCTGTCACTGCCACCACTGGCAGTGGGGGCAAGTAGAGTCTGGGTAAAGAAGGGAGCAAGGCCTGGGTAAAGAAGGGAGCAAGGCCCAGGAGAGGTATGTGCCCTAGCGTCTCAAGTTCCGTATGATGCAGGACAGCTTTCACCTTACAGCATGGCCAAGTGATACCTAAGGTGGTTGGGCCGAGACCTGCTGGTGAAGCTGAATGCTGGGATGGAAGGGAAAAAAGTGTAGAAAGGAAGGAGAAGGGAGAACAAAACAAGGGGAGAAAAGTTTGTGTGCCTGGTGGGGATGAGACCCTCCCCTGGTTGTTACATTCTGTTCCATGCAAGAGCTGGTGTTCCAGAAAGGCTCTGGCCCCTTCTGCTGCCTTGGGATGCAAGTGTACAGAGTTGGTATGGAAGCAGGAAGATGCAGGGCTGTCTGTGAGCTGAACACCCATCTTTCTCACCATGTATAATTTATGCTGGGATGGTGAGGCCGATGGCAGAGGAAGAAGGAAGCAGCATTTTCCCAGAGAGCAGCCAGAACAGCATTAGGGGATAGAGGACTTGCCCCTTCCCTACACAGGGAGAGGGGAAGGCACACGCACACACAAAGGCGAATCTAATATATGAACAGGCACCTACGGGGAATCACCTCCCTCTTCCGGTCAGGCCCAGGATGGAGAAGTGGACCTTGCCGTCTTCTAGGAGGGAGACCAAGACGGCAGAGGAAGTCCCGAGACAGAATGGCAGAAGGCTACGGACTTCACCGATTCCGATATCTTTTCTTTCGCTCCCCTGGCGTAGTGCTGTTATTGTTTCCAGGGCGGAGGCGAGGGAGGTATAATAGCCTTCTATGCTGACTTTGTTTTCCCACTTGCACTGAGCTCTAGCCCTTTGAGTCGTGAGGCATAGCTAATCGCCTCCCCTGCCTAACTAGCAGGCTCGGCCCCCGCCTGGTGCCCCTGAGCCCGTACCGGGGGACAACGAGTGGTGGCAGCCTTCTTGCCCCACCGCTGCTACTTCGCAAGGGAGAGACTGAAAGGAAGTTTGTTGCCGTGCCCACCACCCCTCGTGCGCTGTCTGGGCAGTTGGGACCCCGTCTGCTGCCAGCTGCTGGGGGCGGGCGTGGGGAAGTGATGCCGATCGCCGCCAACTCGCAACCTTGCGCTGTGCAGCCCGACTCCCGCCTCTTTCCTTCCGCCTACCTGCGGAACCACGACCGGGAATCCGCAAAGTCCGGGGAGGACGGCGTTGAAGATCGATAGGATCCCCTTCGCCAGGTGGGAGAGGCGGGTAGGGGAATTGGGCTCGCCAGCACATTTTATGGTTCCTTCCGCCGTCTCCCTCTCTCCTCCTCCTGCGCTGTCACCCCCCCCCCCCCTCTCCTCCCCCCCTCCCCCACCGCTGCCGCAGCCCTCGCTTTTCCCC
>NW_020925471.1:753380-796632 GCF_003984885.1 Neopelma chrysocephalum
TTTATGGTTCCTTCCGCCGTCTCCCTCTCTCCTCCTCCTGCGCTCTCACCCCCCCGAATCCACTCCAGCTTCCTCAGTCTCACCATGAACGGGGGCGCCGCTCATTTCCAGCAGCCGCCTCCCCCCACCCTCTGCCAGCAGCCGCCGCCAACCCTACACAGGCCGAGCCTCCTGGAGCAAGGAATTCAGAGCCAGGGCAGAGGCAGACACATCGCCGCCCCGGGCACCAGACGTCCTGTGTCAGGTAAGCAGTCCGTGTGAGTCGGAGAAGTATTTTGGGGCGGGGAAAGCTATTCCTCCCCCCCTCCCCCAGGACTACCCCTTTGTTCATCTTCTCCCCCAAAGGTCCCAGAAGTTGACACCCTCTGCAACACTTCAGTGGAGTTATGCCCGCCCCGACGGGTATGTGTCCCCACGGGAGACACGACGGGTGTCTGGACGCCAGGTGGTAAAACACCCGGGGTCAGGGGAGAGACCAGAGTCGTGGTATCGCCCTCCATTTCTTTTGAGGTGTCTGCCCTCAGACCTCAGAGTTTATGACCTTTTGAGCGGTCGCCTCGCGCGGCCAGGAGGGTGCTGAGTTCCCGAGGGTTACATGAGAGCATCAGCGCACACGGGGGAGACGTCGGGGCTCCCGGAAAAGGGACTGAGCAAAAACTCTGCTAGGGCTGGTTATACAAAAACAGATAAATTTGTTTGGGCTCTTGTTCAAGTTTTGTACCTCCTGGCGAACAGCTGAAACTTTGGAGTGTGTCGGGGGTAAAGTGAAACAGACTCACCAAGACCAGGGGTTTGTGGAGTCTTCAGGACTGTGTTGTGAAGCCATTTCCTTCTCTGCGTATTTTCTCCTTGTATTTCTGGTGTTGGAGTCGTTGAGTGAACTGGACTGACGGAGAAAGTTTCCAAACTCTCTTGCTCCGTGTGGCTCAAAGGAGTGCATGGTTCTTCCCACAGACCCTGAGCTGAGTGTTAGGTTAGAAACATTTAAAGTTATTCCATCATTTATGTGGTATTATAAATTATACTGTTGGAGAAGAAATGCTGTAATTAATTTTGAAAGGGTACATTTGCTCTTAGTGTAATAATTGTTAATATAGTATCTGTGCTGTCTTCATATTTCCTAGACTGTTGGTATAGTCTTTTATTCTTAATTTGAGATTACTGGTTTTTTACTGTGCCTTTAAATATGTCTGTTGTATTCTGAATAATACCAGGGCTGTGTAACTTTGATTGTAGCTACTCTGCTTAGCTGATTCTCCAAAATGTTATGTGAGATTCAGTGATTGTCTATGGTTAGCTCTGATCTCTTTGGTAAAGAAACAGCCCCCTAATACAGCTAATCTGTTGATCAATGTAGTAGATAGTGTATGGGTGATCTACTCTTACTTAATTTCCTTAACGAGTGGCTGCTTGCCTTGTTACTGTCCTTTGGCTTTATTAGTATTGGAAAGTGAACTGACACTTTTGTAAGCATCAAGTGTTTGATTTTTAGAATATTTATTTTATGGGGAAACTTGCAGTCCTTCAGGAGTGGGATTCAGTTCCAAAATTACATGCGTATATAAATCCAAAGCAGCCCCTAGCTGGTTGACTACTTTTTTCCTTTACTGTCAGTGTCTTTTGAAACTATTATTAAGACTGATATGGCTTCCTAAATTCTCGTATATGTTGGTAACTCCAAAATGCTGGGAAAACATCTTATGAAAAACCTATCTTTCTTCCTAATAATCTCTGTATATTGGCCATTTGACACCTGACTTTTTAAGTGTCAGGTCCATTTAGTGATTCTATGATCTAGATAATGATATATCTCTGAAGAACAGCTTTTGACCATTCAATTCACTTTTATTTTGATATATGATGTTTTCAAGACTGAGACCCTAATACTTAAATTTATGTTTATTGCTAAACATGGGAGTTTTTTCCAGACTGCACTGGGATTTTCCATATGATTAAATTTTAAACTCAACTCCTGCTTTCAGGACTGGAGTATTAAATGCTTTTTCACCATTGTTTGCATATGGCAATAAAAACTATTATATGTATAATATATTAAAATCCTATATCTAAAACTATATAACTACATATAATATCTATAACAGAGATTTAATATATGCATTGTATTTATATATATATTAGATAGGCATTTACATTTATGCATTGGTGCAGGGAACAAAGCAAACAATGAGAGATCATTCTTTGGAATTGGAGCATGGAGAAATAGACTAATTAGTCCTTTCCTAGAATATATTTGTAATTGTGCTTATGTCTTGGGGAGTTACTTAGATGACTTATGGAAGTGTGTAGTATGGATGTTTACACTCTTAGAAATCTTACTCTAAAATTAGAAATATTTTATGCACAATAAGGTTCACCACTTTCCCTTGTGGTTGGAAATGTTTTAAAGGAATACCATGTTAAAAATTTATAAGGAATTTTAGTTTTTACATTTGAATTGGTTTATATGTTGCAGAAATATCTCTGTATGTGTATTGGAGATCACTTCTTATATAGTTATCTCTCCTTTATAATTATGTGGGCCTTTCACAAAATATGATATGTAACAGGAAAAAAAAATCTTCGGATGTAAGTGATCTCAGAAAGGGAAGTTATACTTAGCAAAAGTTCATTTCAATTCTGCTCTTTAGAAATAGGACATTCTTGGTGTAGTTGAACAACTCAAGTTTAAGTCTGATCCCAAATCTTCTCCTAGCTCTCCCACACTTCTGATAATCTCATAATAAAATTGACTTAGTGCATTACTGTGAAAGTAAAGGTTTTACCTTGCCTGTGACTTGGAAACTCTTAGGTACAGTAAAGAAATAAAACCTTTATTGCTTGTTCAGTTCATCACAGTCTTGGTAACTGTGTACCAAGATCTTGCCATTGCATTAGCAGGAGTTCACTTTCTTGTCTTTTTTCTGAAAAGGGATAGAGCTTTGGGGGGTTGTTCAAGAGTTTTGGTCTTCATTAATGCAGATCCTGTGCTAAACATTCAGTTTTTGAGCAATCTCTGTCAGAGATGTTGTTGCTGTCAGAAAAGCTTGTTTGCAACTATGGCACTTGGAACAGTTAGGACCAGTTTGTTCAAAGAGTTTAGTTCCTTTATATACCAGAATTAAATGGTTAAGTTTTAAAATATGTTTGGATCCTCATAGCAAATGGATGTTCCTTGTTACTTATAATTTCAAACTTATATAAACAGTATGTGTATTATGATCTGTGATTAATCTTCCAGTGTTAAGAACATGTAGATATTTTGCAGACCAAATCAGGTGGTTTGTAGACAGGGGAAAAGAAATGATTCCCATCCCACCCCGTACCCTGGGAAAAGACCATTTTGGATCTGTGAAAATCTATTTAGTGCATTTAAATATTTGCTACCAGAGAATGAGACATGCACTTCTTTGTGGAATCAGGAAGTTGAATTTTTTTGATGTTGCTGAAAATCCTGTTAGTCATATTCTTGAAAATAAGTTTTCCATTTTTGCCAAAAGGTAAAATATCAGGATCAAGACTATATTATTAAACCCTCTTCAAATTTTGGGAGTAACTAAACAGTAACAGCTAAATATATTTTACAAGTAGTGTCCACAGACATAGACACAGAAACACACATGCACAGACACATGCACACTCATAGAATCATAGAATAATTCAGGTTGAAAGGGACCTCCAGAGGTCATCTAGTCCAACCTCTTGCTCAGAACAAGTCTAATTAGGTCAAGTTGCTCAGGGCCTTGAACAACTCCAAGAATGGAGATACTACAACCTCTTTGGGCAATCTATTCCAGTATTTGACCACTGTAATGATAAAAAAAATTTTCCTAATTGGAACTTCCCATGACCAACTTCTGCTCATTGCCTGTCTTCCTATTGCTGTGCACCTCCAAGAAGAGACTGACTCCATCTTCTGTGTATCTTCCATTTAGGTAGTTGTGGACACAGACACAGACACTCATGTACACACACACACACAAAGGACAATTGTGCACACCAACATGCAGAGGGAGATGTATACAGACACAGACAGATTGAGATCATAGAATCATAGAATGTCCTGAGTTGGAAGGGACCCACAAGGATCATAGAAGTCCAACTCCTGGCCCTGCACAGGACAACCCCAAAAATCACCCTGTGTGCCTGAAAGCATTGTCCAAATGCTTCTCTAGCTCTGGCAGGCTTGGTGCTGTGATCACTTCCCTGGGGAGCCTGTTCCAGTGCCCAACCACCCTCTGGGTGAAGAACCTTTTCCTAATATCTAACCTAAACCTCCCCTGACACAGCTTCATGCCATTCCCTTGGGTCCCATTGCTGGTCACCAGAGTGAAGTGATTGACGCTTGCCCTTCCACTTCCCTTCGCGAGGAAGCTGTAGACTGCGATGAGGTCTCCCCTCAGTCACGTCTTCTCTAGGCTGAACAGACCAAGTGTCCTCAGCCACTCCTCCTATGGCTTCCCCTCTAGGCCCTTCACCATCTTCATAGCCCTCCTTTGGATGCTTTCTAATGGTTTTATATCTTTCTTATATTGTGGTGCCCAAAACTGCACACAGTACTTGAGATGAGACTGCACCAGTGCAGAGTAGAGGAGGACAATCACCTTTGACCGGCTGGCGATGCTGTGCCTGATGCACCCCAGGACACAGTTGACTCTCCTGGCTGCCAGGGCCAACACAGAGGAGGACACTCATGCACATGTACACACAAAGGGAAATGCTCATGTGCTCACACAGGGAGACATTTGTGCACACAAACACAGGAGATGTGCATACAGGGAGATACACACAAACAGAATAACAACTTCAGACAGCTAAAAGAAGCCTGAGTTTTACAGGTCCTGGTTATTATGGGGGACTTCAACTACTCTGATATTTGTTGGAAAAGCAACAGTGGTGAACAATCATTCTAAGATATTTCTTGAATGAATTGAGGACAACTTCCTAATGCAATTGCTGGATGTGCTGACTAGGAGTGGTGCTCTTCTGGACCTACTGCTTACAAATAAGGAAGATTGTTTGGAGATGTAACTGTCAATGGCAGCCTTGCTGCAGTGATCGTAAGATCACAGAGTTTGAGATCCTAGGGAGCATGAGGAAGACAATTAGCAGAATAAAGACCTTGGACTTCAGAAGAACTAATTTCAACTTGTTTAGGGAACTGTTATGAAGCATCCCATGGAAGTCTGCTTTGGAGGGCAAAGGAGCTCAGGAGTCCTTGGAGATTTTCAGAGATAACCTTCTCAAAGCACAAGAGCAGTCCATCCTCCTAAGCAGGAAAAGAAGCAGACATAACAAGAAACCAACCTTGTTAAACAGTGAGCTACTGAGAGCTCAAATGCAAAAAAGGAAGCATATGGGAGATGGAAAAGGGGACAAGCTCCCAAAGAATATAGAAATTTTGCTTTGGCATGCAGAGATGCAGTTAAGAAGACAAAAGCTCAGCTGGAGATAAAACTGTCAAGAGATGTCAAGAATGACAAGAAAGGCTTCTATAGGTATGTTTGTAGCAAGCAAGCATGTATGCATGAATGTTTCTCTCTTCATACATATGTGCATATGGGTGTCCCTCTCATAAAAAGCCGAGGTTCGAAGGGATCTCTGGGTATCATCTGATCCAACCTTCTGTTGAATCCAGCGGGATCTTAGATTAGGTTATCCAAGACTCCATCAAGCTCCCTTGACTATTTCCAGCTAAGCAGTTAAGCTAGTTTTCTACCCATTTTGTGGTCCATCTATCCAGTCCATATCTTAGCAACTTGACGACAAGGATGGGGTGGGAGACCATATCAAACACCTTGCTAAATTCGAGGTAGATGATATCCACTGCTCTCTCCATATCAACTGAGCAAATGCATGTGCAATAGGAGAGGAGGACACTCATGCACATACAAGGGGAGAAACATACCCTCACACATGAAGACAGAGGCACTTGTGCATGCATGCTCACAGAGGCTGACTGTGGTGGTTTGAAAAACACAGGAATTTTAAAAAGGTCAATTTAAAGGGGTTGTTACAATTTGTTCTAATTTGAAAGGGAAGAAGAAGTTTTCAGACACATACAACTTGGTATTAGGGGAAGGGAAAATATTTACAAGTTTATTTACATACATACATATATATATATATATAACAATTTAATTATTTCTTTTACAGTAAAATAATATATTACATTAGGTTAAGTCCCTCCTTTTTCCAAAAAGAGTCCAGGAGAAAAAGGAGAAGAAGTCTTTTTTCACTTTCAAGCTACAGTTCTTTTAAATTAATTTCTTTTAGCACTGTTAAGTGTCTCTTATCTTGTCTTTATCTCCTGTTTTTACTTTGTGAAAATCCCGGCTCCTGAGGCCCGAGCTTCTTGGAAGACTGTTTGGGAATTCCACCCCTCCTTCCCACAGTGAAGAAAAGCGGCAAGGCTGGCTGAAAAAAAAACTCCTGAGGAGTTTTTACTCCCGTAGTCTTAGCTAGACTAGGACCTGCGGGGGCCCAAGGACTTCCCCCTCAAGCTTGGGGGAAAGATTCCCTTCGGCACTTACATATCTGGGCGTTGCAGCTGCTTTCCCAAAGGTCAGGGCTTTCTCTCAGTTTAGCCCTCTCTCTCTCTCTCTCCACCCCTTGATTTACGCTGGCTCCGTTCTAATACTGTGTGTCTGTCGGTCGCAAGCCTTTGCCTGGCCGACTTGGCACTTCGCTGCCATTTTCCTCCTCTATCTCTGCAAAGTGGAGAAAATTCGACTCAGAGACCTTTCCTGATCCTCCTGGGTTTTCCTCGGTCACCGACTTCGGGGGGGGAGACTCCACAGCATGGTTGGCTGCTCCTGGCCCAGCCGGCAGGAGCCGGGGGCAAGGGCCCCTGGCCCTGGCTACACCTGGCACGCTTAAGGCATGGCTGCCTCTGCCTCTAGCCACGCAGTCCGAAAATTAACCTCTTCTCTTCCGTTTCTGTGAGTATGTAACTTCCGCACGAGCGTAGGAAGCTGTTCATTGGTCCCATATAAGAAACAATACCTCCTGAGGAAAAGCCTTTTTCAAACCACCACACTGACAAAGGTAGACACACGGAAAAGGAGACATACATAGAATCATAGAATGCTTTGGGTTGAAAGGGACCTTAAAGATCATCTAGTTCTGACCTCCCTGCCATTGGCAGGGACACCTTCCACTAGACTAAGTTATTCAACACCCTATCCAATTTGGCCTTGAACACTTCCAGGGATAGAGCATCTATCAACTTCTCTGGGAGACCTGTTCCAGTACCTCACCACCCTCACAGTAAAGAATTTCTTCCTAATATCTAAACCTACCCTCTTTCACTTGAAAGCCATTCCTCCTTTGTCCTGTCACTACATGCCCTTGTGAAAAGTCCCTCTCCAGCTTTCTTGTAGTCCCCCTTCAGGTACTGAAAGGCTGCTATAAGGTCTCCCCAGAGCCTTCTCCAGGCTGAACAACCCCAACTCTCTCAGCCTGTCATCATAGGAGAGGTGCTCCAGCCCTCTGATCAACTTTGTGGCCTCCTCTGGACCCACTTGAACAGGTCTATGTCTTTCCTGTGCTGGGACCCCAGAGCTGGATGCAGTACTCCAGGTGGGGTCTCAGAAGAGCAGAGTAGAGGGGGAGAATCACCTCCCTTGACCTGCTGGTCATACTGCTTTTGGTGTAGCCCAGGATACATTTGGTTTTCTGGACTGCAAGTGCACATTGCCAGGTCATGTTGATCTTCTCATCCACCGACACCCCCCACCCACATCTCAACCCCATGTGAGATGGGTTTTCCAGACAAAAACACGAGACTCAATATGGGGGAAGGAATATATTACAAAGACTATACACATAAATAAATACTATAATACACTGTATACAATCTTAACTCTATATCTATCTCTACCATGACAGTAATATTTACAATGGGCCAAATCTCTTCTCCCTCCAAATAAAAGTCTAGGAGAGAAGAAGAAGAAAAGACCCCTTCTAGTCTCTGAGCAACAGGTCTCTCTCTAGGCAGCAGGCTTTCTTCTTCTCTTTCAGGCAGCAGTTGCAGCTGGATCCTTGCCAATACACACGAGGGGGGTCTCCAAGCCCCTCGGCCCTCCGTCTTCAAAACGGGGGTCTTTCCGTGGACTACGTAACCCCAGACAAGGTCGTTCCACCACGGTCATATCACGAAGCACGGGGGTCTTTGTGACAGTCTGGTATCTTCAGGGGAAATCAAGCCCCTTCACAGAGCTTCTGTGCTCTGCTTCAAAGATGGCTGCCAGCTTCTCTGAAGCTGCAGCAAGGAGGGGGGGGGAAAGCCCAAGGTCACCCCCTCCACACACATTCCTTTGGCCATCCTGGCTGAGCTCTCAGGAGGCCGGAGCTTCTTAGCTCCTCTCTGTAGTGCATACTGCACTTTAGGACTCCACTCAGTCCACCACCCCCTCCTCTTTCTCAGAGGGGTCTCTAGCGAGTTTGGGGGTTTTGGTTTGTCCAGTTCTTACCCTCCGAAACTCTCTTCCTGCTGCTGGCTCGGGTCTCTTGTCCTGCTTTCTGCTGCTGGCTCTTTTCGTTTCCTCAGACAACTCTGTGTCTGCTTCAGTTGCATACCGGCATCTGCTGCTTCTCTTGGTTCTTATCAGTTGGCTCTTTGCCACTGCTCTTCGGACACTGCTGTTCTGCTGCTGCTCCGTTGCTGCTCCCAGTGTCTCAGAAAAGACCCCTTCCAGTCTGTCAGCAGCAGGCTCTCTGCCACTGCTCTCGGACGCTGCTGTCCCTGCTGCTCCGTCTGCCCACTCGCAGTGGAGAAAACTCCTCTCAGCAGTCATGTTGATCTTCTCATCCACCGACACCCCCAAGTCTTTCTCCACAGGGCTGCTCTCAATCCATTCTCCATCCAGACTGTATTTGTGCTTGGAATTGCCCCGATCCAGGCGCAGGACCTTGCACTTGGCCTTGTTGAACTTCTTGAGGTTAGCGCAGACCCACCTCTCAAGCCTGTCCGGGTCCCTCTGGATGGCATCCCTTCCCTCCAGCTTTTCAACCACACCACACAGCTTGGTGTCATCAGCAAACTTATTGAGGGTGCACTTGATCCCACTGTCCACGTCTCTGTCAAAGATATTAAACAACACCAGTCCCAATGCTGACCCCTGAGGAACACTACTCATACTGATGCATGCTCACACACAGGAAGACACACATGCATGCACCCCCACAGAAGGAGACACTCATATGCATATATATACACATACATGGATGCACAGAGGAACACTCACACATGTACACACACACAACTGGAAATGCACACACTTATACCACCATCTCTTCCCCTGCCCTGACTTTTCTGTTGTTATCAGTGTACAAACACTACTAAAAATGCCCTGGATTTGCCTGTATGCAGTTGAAAGGCAATTCAGGCTTAACATCTTGTAGTTTTTATACTGAGGATGTCTGGTAATCCAGTCTCAGTTAAAATGACTGATAACAGACAAGATAATGATAACTCGATGTACAGTACAGTCTCGATTCAGTGAAATGCAATGACATGAAGCAAAATGCAGCTGTCCTGTGTCTAAAAGAAACGAACATATTTAACTGACTGAATTCAATATTTAAAATTCTTCAGTTGCTCTTTGTAGTTGAATAGATAGTTATATTTGTTTAGCTCAGTCCATGTCCTAACACTTCCTGTCTATGTTTGCATTATTTTTCCATATTGGAAATGATGCTACAACACACGTTTTCATGCCTATCTTAAAGTAGCATCACAGACACTCAAAAATATGTTGTTTGTGCTGTGGGCTATTTCATTCCAGGGTAAAATTACTTAAAACATATTGCCTTCTTCTTTTCTTGCATTCTTCCTTCTTTATGTGGGGGTTGCGCTTTGGGACAGCTTGTGAGACCAAAATTTTATGTCAGAAGTTTTATTTATATGGTGTTTAAAGGAATGTTTTCTTTGTCACTGAAAGGAAAGAATAATGCTTCATCAGGGTGCTAATAAGCGTGACTGTGAACATACAAACCCTTGGAAAATCTGAGCTAGTTTTTTATTTTAAAAAAAACCTTTTGCTCTTCTTTTCATGCTGCTTATATCCCCTTTTCTTCACCCTCAGTGTTACCCTGACAAAATGAAACCTGCATGCACACATAATCTTTTTAACCTATGTTGTCTGAGAAAAATGTTTTAAATCTTTTTTTCCCTCACAATTCTTGCACTTGAAAACCACTCTTTAGGTCTTCTTATATGGTATCTGCTTCATATCAGAAGTTAAGATAGAATTATGTCAGCCAAGCATAGAACTGAAAACCTGAATGAGATGCAAGATGTAGGGGGGAGCCACAGATCTGAGTCTGGACATCCTGCCCTATCCCTCAGCAAAGTGGTCATCTGGCAATAGTTGCCGGCAGCAACCATCCCAAACCACATGCTGGTCAGAAGCCTGACTGGAGAAGGATTAGGAATGTTTTCAGTCTGACTCTGAGGAGATGATTTGGAATGTCTTACTTGGAAGAGAGAAGGATGATGCTGCAAAATCATGGAGGGATACTCTGACTACACGCCCCCTCTTCAAACATGAATGCAAAATGCCAGGGAGTGTCTTAAAAAATTTGTAGTGAATCTCCCTTCATGTGAACATGCTGATGTTGAGGTGCTGCTTCCCTCTCTCTTTTGTTTATCTGTACCTTTTTGCTTTAGATACCTTTTGGTCGAATTCTCTTATGCTTGTTCTACAGTATTTTTTGGTTGGTTGGATGGTTTTAGTTTGTTTGTTTGCTTTTTTCCTCTGCATGTGTAAAGTAGAGTAAATATCTATTTGGTTCTTAGAGCTCCCTGGCTATAGAAACATTTTCTCACTGTTGATGGGAAAATTATTGACTGTTTTTCTTGTGCTCTGGCAATCCAAGATACAGCTTTCTTTTAGAAGTAACTTTACTTGATAAGTAATGTAGAATGAAGAATGAGTACTTTGTTTTATTTAGGGAAAGAAGTAGGAAGTGGTTTTGAAATTTGGTACTTTGAGAAGGGTTTTGAGTATATATAGTGTTTTTGTTTTCTCATCTTCTCAAATGCACACATGTGCCCCAATTGCTAATTTAAAACGCTGTCTTCCACAGACCTTTCTTAGTTGAAAGGGATTAAAATCTGTGGTGGTTTGACCCTGGCTGGATGTCAGGTCTCCACCAAAGCCCCTCTATCACTCCCCTCCTCAACTGGACAGGGGAGAGAAAATATAACGAAAGGCTCATGAGTTGAGATAGAGACAGGGAGAGCTCACTCACTGATTACCGTCACAGGCAAAACAGACTTGACTTGGGGATATTAATTGAATTTATTACCAATCAAAATCAGAGCAGGATAATGAGAAGTAAAACAAATCTTAAAAACACCTTCCCCCCACTCCTCCCTCCTTCCCAGGCTCTACCTACTCCCCTCCAGTGGTGCAGGGAGACGGGGAATGGGGGTTACAGTCAGTTCATCACAAACTGTGTCATTTCTGCCCCTGCTCAGGGAGAGGAGTCCTTCCCCTGCTCCAGCGTGGGGTCCTTCCCATGGGAGACAGTCCTCCATGAACTTCTCCAGTGTGAGTCCATCCTACGGGCTACAGTTTTTCACAAACTGCTCCAACGTGGGTCCCTTTCCACAGGGTGCACTCCTTCAAGAACAGCCAGCTCCAGCATGGGTCCCCCACGGCATCACAAGTCCTACCAGGAAACCTGCTCTAGCCTGGGCTCCTCTCTCCACGGGTCCATAGGTCCCTGCCAGGAGCCTGCTTCAGCACAGGCTTCCCACAGGGTCACAACCTTCCTTCAGACATCCATCTGCTCCGGCGTGGGTCTCCTCCACGTGCTGCAGGTGGATCTCTGTGCCTTTGTTGACCTCCATGGGCTGCAGGGGGACAGCCTGCTTCACCATGGTCTTCACCACGAGCTGCAGGGGAATCTCAGTTTAGGCACCTGGAGCACCTCCTCCCCCTCCTTCTCCACTGACCTTGGTGTCTACAGAGTTGTTCCTCTCACATATTCTCACCCCTCTCTTCTCTGAGCGCAATTACATGTGCTCAATAACTTTTTTCTTCTTAAATGTTACCCCAGAGGCATTACTACCATCTCTGATTGGCCCAGCCTTGGCCAGTGGCATGTCCATCTTGGAGCCAGCTGGCATGGGCTCTGCCAGACATGGGGGAAGCTTCTAGCAGCTTCTCACAGAAACCATCCCTGTAGCCCCTCCCTGCCCACCACTACCAAAACCTGGCCATGCAAACCCAATACAATATCATACCTGTTATCACCTAGGTTGCTGTTCCTAGAATCACTGTCATCTTATTTAGGTTGAGCCTCTGCCTCTCAACTTTCATTCAAGCCCTTGCTAATCATAGTTTGTGTGAAAAGGGAACCTTTGTCATCAGTCTATAGGTGATAAGTACTGATGGAAGCCTATTCAACCTAAGGTGACTGAAGGCCCACACCAAGACCTTAAACCATCTTGTCCGGGAGCTGCTTTATACTGATGACGCCGCCCTTGTTGCCCACACAGAAGCAGCCCTGCAGCGTTTAACATCCTGCTTTGCAGATGCTGCTGAGCTCTTTGGGCTGGAAGTCAGTTTAAAGAAGACAGAAGTTCTTCGTCAACCTGCACCTCAGGAAGTCCCCCATCATCTCTACATCACCACTGGCCAATCAGAACTCAAATCAGTCCAGCAGTTTAATTACCTAGGCAGCCTCATCTCCTCGGATGGTAAGACTGACAGGGAGATAGACAACAGATTAGCAAAGGCATACAGTGCTTTCGGAAAGCTTCATAAAAGAGTTTGGCGAAATAAACACCTGAAGAAAAGTACAAAGATCAGTGTTTACAGAGCCATAGTGCTGTCTACTCTCTTATACAGATCTGAATCATGGGTCATCTACCGCTACCACCTGCGTCTCCTGGAACGCTTCCATCAACGCTGCCTCCATACAATCCTAAACATCCACTGGTCTGATTATGTGACCAATACATCTGTTCTTGAACAAGCAGCAGTCACAAGTATTGAGGCCATGTTACTGAGAACACAGCTGCGTTGGGCAGGGCACGTCTCCAGGATGAAGGACCACCACCTCCCTAAGATCCTGCTTTATGGTGAACTTGCCACTGGCTGCCGCAAGAGAGGAGCCCCGAAGAAAAGGTACAAGGACTCCCTGAAACAACATCTCAACCTTGGCCACATTGACCACCATAACTGGTCTACTCTGGCCTCCAATCGGGAGGCCTGGAGACACACCATCTATAACGCTGCTGATGCTTTTGAGAAAGCTTGCAGGATCACCCTTGAGGAGAAAAGGCAACACAGAAAGAATCGAGCCTTGCAGAATATACCATCTAAGGAGTCTTTCTGCTGTGCCTTTTGCAACCGGACATGTCTATCTCATATTGGCCTTTTTAGCCACCAACGCGCCTGCAACAAATGTAGGTAGAGCCCTTCCCAAATCTTCGTTCGCGAAGCCTAGCCATGATGATGATGATGATGATGATGATAGGTGATAAAGTATTTCAAGATATTTCATTAATTTCCCTTGTAATGGTTGATCTTCTGTATCCACATAGACAACCTGTGTTCATTGAAGCGTTGTCCAGTACCTGGTATGGTTTTGTTGGGAATATTTCCTCTGTACATAATATGATTTGGCTTTCATAGTTTGGAAATTTTTATTAAAAATCAGTCTTCAATAAAGCACTGCTATATTTCAAACTTCAAAAATGAGCCAGTCCATCAAAAGAACCGTTGCCATCAGGTCAAGGTAGGTAATTCTGCCTCTCTACTCTGCTCTGGTGAGACCTCGCCTGGAGTACTGCATCCAGCTCTGGAGCTCTCAGCACAGGAAAGACATGGACCTGTTCAAGTGGGTCTGGAAGAGGGCCACAAAGACAATCAGAGAGATGGAACACCTCTCCTATGAAGACAAACTGAGAGAGTTGGGGTTGTTCAGCCTGGAGAAGAGAAGGCTCCAGGGAGACCTTATAGCAGCCTTTCAGTACCTGAAGGGGACCTACAAGAAAGATACGGACAAACTTTTTATCAGGGCCTGTTATGATAGGACAAGGGGTAATGGTTTTAAACTAAAAGAAGGTAGATTTATACTAGATATAAGTAAGGCATTTTTTGCAATGAGGGTAGTGAAACACTGGAACAGGTTTCCCACAGAGTTGGTAGATGCCTCATTGTTGCGTTAAGTGTGTAGAAATTTAGCAGAAAATAACCCCCCTTGTGTTCCAGCTGGTCCTCAGAGATCAGAGGGGCTGGGTGCGGCTGGGCTTAATTCCTGATTAGAACCAATTCAGCACTATAAGTCTGGTCGAGTTCAATAAGTAGAACTTTCACAAGCACAGATTCTCAAATAATGCAATTTACCAATTCAATACTATAGGTACACATTCAATAAGGACTTTGCATGATCCAGATTCACAAATAGTATGGTGTAGGGAACATGTCCCGAGGTGCAACGGGTAGGCACCGAAGCTAGGGGACATGTGCAGAGCCAGACACTCCTATTGGTTAAGAGTCACGTGAGATCAAGGTATAAAGGACCGCGCGCCGTTTAAATAAATCTCTTTGTTTACCACCTCACAGAGAGCGTGCCATGATTTCTTTATTATATAAAGGCAGCGTGCCACGTGCACGCTACATATGGCGACCTCAGAGGGGACCGAATCTACAATAGATCAGATATTTTAAAACCTGTATCAGGTATTACCGGTAGGTCTCCGGTTATCACTTTAGTTTTATAAAGTGGGAGTCCTTTTACCGAAAAAAACATAGACGTCTGTAAAAACGTTGCCTTGGGGGTGTCCAAGGAACGAAATTAGTGAGCTCGAAAAAAGATAGGTTAGTGCACAGAAAAAAGAAGAAAGAAGAACTCGCCAAGAGATCGGAGCGGGCGGGCACCGAGGAAAGTGGAGCGGACCGAAACATCGCAGCGGTGAGTGAGCTGAAAGGCAGCCTGCGCGGCTAGGACTGTTCCCCGACCGGCAGCGTGACCGCAGCCCGGACCCCCGAGCCGCGAGCCGCGCTGAAACCGCGGGGAAACCCCCGCCGCGCCACCGCCGCCGCCGCAGCTGAAACAGCCACGCGGCCCGGCGTACCGCTGCCCGTAACACCCCAGCCACCCCGCCCGGACCCCCGCTTTGGCCGTCTGCCTAGCAGAAAGCCCCTAGCTCCGCGCCGCCCGCCTCCCCTGCAAGCGTTCGCTGCCCCCTTCTCCGCCCCCCGCCCACAAGCCGCGCGGGACAGGGGAAGCTACACCGAACGCCCGCAGCCCCCAAACCTCGCCTAGCGAGCCCCCGCCACCACCTTCTGCCGACCCACGCATGCCTGTAGCTACCGCGCGAAGCCTCAGCGTAGAGGAAAAACCCCCCCGCGGCGCCTAGCGAACCGCGGGACACCCGGAGCCGCTCCCCACCGACCCCCGGCCGTCTGTAAAGACTGCGCCGACCCTTAAAAATCGGGAAAAACCGCCGAAAGCCGCCGCGAAACCACAGAGAACCTTTTGCCGCTTTTGCCGCCGCTTCGCCGCCGCCGGAGCCGACCCGCCGCCGCCGCCGGAGCCGACCCGCCGCCGCCGCCGGAGCCGACCCGCCACCGCCGCGCCGCCACAGCCGCCGCGGAGAGGAGCAGGACCCCGCGCCGCAGCGCCGCAAGAAGCCGCCAAACCGCCGCCGCAGCCGATAGCAGCCCCGCGCCGCGAGACGACCCCGCGCCAGCCGCGTGCCACCGCTGTTTGCAGCCGCCGCCGCTGAACCGGGAAACCAGCCGACCAGAACCGGGAGTAGCCAGCCACTAACTACACAAAGAACTTTTGCCCGCGCGCATCCAAACCGCCGCGAAAAGGTAAACTGAAGAACCTTTTCCTCACCGCAATTTCAATAGACACACATTCACCACACACAGCCCACGAAAGGACAACACAAAAACATAACACCCACAAGCACCCCCCCATAATACTACTCGCAGTAGCCGCCCCACTTTTAGGCGTAGGGACACAAACGCCCAAAGTCTGGCGGGGGGGGGGAATGGGAGATGTTCGTGAATTGAGCACTGAGTCAGAAGCCCAGGGCCAAAGGCACACGGGCCGTTGGGAGGGGACAGAGCCTGAAATGCGAGATCCCCACTTATGGGACCATCGCAGAGGGCTCCGTCACGGCGACCGGGGGGGCAAGCCAGCAGAATCGCCCCCCCGTCCCGCGGATGACCGCCGCCCACGTGTAACCTCATGGGCGCCGCCATCTTGCCCATTACATTGCCTGGGTACTGAACTGTCTCTTCCGGTCCCTGAGCCGCCCCGCCCCACCCATAGGCGCGAGGGGGGAGGTAGCCCCGCCCCCTCGCCGCCTCCGACACCCGCCCACACCCCCCCACCGGCAACCGAGGCTGCCGCAGCCACGGGGAGGGGGGGAAGGGGGGAGGAAGAGGAGGAATTCTTAGTAGTTCCGTCGGGAAGGAGCAAAAGGGCAGACAGGGCAAAGTCGGATAACAGGTGGGAACAAAACAGGGGCAAGGCAGTTCAACTGGGTGGCCTGAAGGATAATCAGGCATACTCAAATGAATTTAGCCGAAGCCACGCCCCTCAGCCTGAGCCCCTACACGGAGCTATTCAAAGGCTGAGGCATTTGGTAAGAGATAGTGGCATATCCCTAAATGATGCCTGCGGGTATCCGAGGGCATCAAATTCCATCCATTTTTCCACCTCACGTGACACAGAACATGTGCACTGCTTACCTGACTTTCGGGAGAATGGTGCCACTAACACACCAAACACCCCAACTGGTATAACAGTAAATCCATTGACTGGAGAAGGGAGACACAGCACAGCAGGTGCCCAATTGAATCACTCCCGAGAAAAATACAAAGTAACAATCAAACAGGCGCTGAGAGCCATGAGAAGGCTTCTCACCACAGACAAAAACGGCAACCTGCCCAGCACAAGAGTGTTACAAAGTTGTACTGATCAAAACTCACAACATTTAAATCGGCTGCGGACTGCTTTGTATAGGCAAATTGAATACAATGAGGCCAGAGAGATGCTGTATAAGCAGTTGGCTTCTGATGAGGTGAGCACAAGCTGTGAAAAGGCTTTGCAAACCCTCTCTGGAGGGGTTGAACACAGCACCGCTGAGCTGGTTCAACCTTACCGAGGATTTAGCTCTGAGGAGCACCAATCTGTCTCTCTAGCTGCGGCACTAGAAGCCCAGCTAGGAATACAAAAAGAGGCCAGACTCAGAGCAAGTGGTGTCAGGTGCAGTAGCACTGACCGCTCTCAAGAAGATTACATCTGGAGACCCCTTTGCAGCAATGCCCCAAAATACTCTAATGGCAAGGAATGGGCTGAGTTACACCCAGGGTGCCGAGGGCGAAACAAGTGCGTTGCTGCCAGCATCGCCCTGCTTGTTACCATCCTGCTTGCTGCCTTCTGTGCCACAGGCTTTCATGTGCCAGAAAGGAAACAGCTCGAAGCAAGCCCCAAGGTGACAACAAACAGCCTAAACAATGCCCTTATATACTGCACACCCAAGAAAGGTGACAGATGGAGAATGCTGCCAGACACTAGAGCAGTAAGCGCAGTCATAAAGCATGTAGGAGCACAGCAGCATGGACTGCCTTTACCCGATGTGCTCCCAACGAGTTGGCCGCTATTGGTAACTGATTCAAAGATTTGTTCCTCTACCACCTTCCTACACCCTGAGAATGTTCCAAGGCTTGCCTGTCCCATCATGGCCTTGTGCATGGCCCGTGCAAGTATATTGCTGGGCTGTCTGTCCTCAGGAAATGCAAATAGCCAAGCAAGATATCAGACAACCACGATACACCCTCATACAGGTAGCATACCAATGAGCATGACCACAGAAAATGAACTGCCTTTTACTCTTACTGCTCTAATCCAAAATGTCCGAGATGTAGGGTTACAGCTTGCAGCAGAGAAAATGCAGCAACCATTACCCTGGACTTTCCTTGGACAAGAATTCACGCAGCAAAAAGATTCTCCACAACTGCTGCAGCTCAAGGTAAAAAACACTTTATATTTACACGAGTTGCAAAGGCTTTAAGGGGCCACAAACCGGTCAAGGCCTATTTTAGGCTTGACCACAGAGGAGCTACACCCTCTACTTCAGCTGCCAAAGGGAGACTCCAGTCCAATGTCTAACAGGCTACTGACATCAGAAGCCAAAAGAGTGTTAGACATTCGTACCAAGGCAATAGCGAGAGGGATAGGCAAAAGGAGAAATCCTGAACTACAAATATGCCTAACCCTCATTCCCAGCAAGTATCAACTATTAGCAGCCTTGTTACCGTGGGATCAGACTAAAAAAGACCCACTGCAACTTCTAAAGTGGCTAATTTTGCCCCATGTACCATCTAACACTGTGTGGACTGTTAATGAGATGTATGCAAAGCTTGTCATTCAAGGCAGAGAAAGACTGCAGAACTGGAAGGAGGGGACCCTGCCTTTACCACCATCGACTTGCCAGCTCTGAAGGACAATTTGGATAGGATGCCAGCTGAGGACGCAAGGTTCCGAGCTGCCTTAGCAAGCTTTCATGGTAAAACTTTAATGCATCTCTCAAAACACAGGTTGTGGGCAAAGACAACTAATCTACCTTCAAAAGCCACGACCAGATGCAAACACGGACCAGTGAAAGGCTCCAGGGCCTTCACACCTGCATCTGGAAACAGCATAAAAGGCTGTAATAACTCAGGTAAAATCCTGCTACAAAACAAGGGAAAGACAGATGCAGACCACGAACCACAGCTGTGCAGGTTCTGGAAATGACCTCGTCTATATTGCCTTGGGAAAGTTATTAAGTGATCTTTGAATGTTATAACTGATTTCTGTTATGTTGCAAATTGATGCCCCATCTTGAAGGTTTGTTTATTTGAGATGTCCTAGTGCTTACTTGTTAATTGAAATGTGTTCTGTTTGGTTTCTTGTGAATTGCAGAAGGTTTGGATTTTCGTACACATACATACAAAGTAACATAATGACAGGTAAGGGCCAACAACTGATAAAGAACTGAGTGACTGGCAAAATAACAACATTTAACATCATATCTAAGGTCTTGAAGCAAGCGAAATTGTCTAGTTCATTTTTCCATCAGAACGCAAGATCCTTAAACAGACAATTCAAATAACATTCAATTAGCTCAAGACTCCATCATGTCACGCCCAAACTGTCAAAAAATCACAACAATGCCATCTCAGAATGCATTAACCCCACATGGTTAATTGCAAATGAGATTGAGCAAACAGATATCACACACATCTCTGAAATGGACATATTATATTATGTGCATGTAACAGTAGGTATATACCAGCACCACGTAACCTACACAACACCCACTGCAGAAAAGGCCAAAAGTGTGAGACACTTGGGCTTAGTTGCCCAGCAACTCTTGATCCATAATATTCACAGTAAAGCAGCTCTATCCTATCAAATAGGAAAATTCTTATGTCACAAGTGTTCCACACTCACTCATTACACAGGTAATTACACAAAGAGCACACAACACAACAAAACAGTGTCAACTAAACAAAAAAGGGGGGAGAGAATCTGTATAACTAAAAGAATATCTGTGAAAAACCATGTATGTATTAATTTTCAAATTGTGACAAGCTGGAAACATGTGAGTATGAAAGGTAATACAAACCCCAGGCCACCGTACCTCTCCCAAAACATCGGTTATGGTAAAGGATTTGGTATCTGGGCAGTGGACGGAACCACTAAATCTGATTTGGGATAGAGGCTACACTGGTGAGTCTGAAGAAAAGAGTTAAAATGATCCCCTTCCAGGTCTGTTGCACCCCACAAGGTACAAAATCACATCAGCAAGAACCAGAATGACGCAGAAGTTATAAGAAGGTTATGTTTATGTTTAAGGTTTACTTTAAGGACGACCAGTGTGGCAAAAAACAGTTTATAAAAACCCATGAAATGTGTGTGTATGATGCGTGAGTTGATGGCCATCAAAGGGAATGAAAGTATGAATGAACATGAGTGTTGTATGTCTGGACAAATATTGAAACACTAAACACCTCACAAATAACAATACCTCCGCCACAAGGTCATTTAAGAGAATTTAGTTTTGCTAAGCTTAGCCTGTTTCTTAATAAAGTTGTACTCCCCAGTTATTTAAAACCCTCAGGTTAATAAAGTTTACAAGTTTGCACGGTTAGGCCAAGGCCTATAGATTAATAAAGTTATTTCTCCAAGTTGCACTACCCTATAGGAATATAAGAAAGTTTTAAAAGGTTCACAATAGGACTATAAGAGGCCAAGGCAAGCAGTATGCTGGTTCATTGCAAGCCTTGGTAGTTTATAATGTACTGTTCTGATTGTTTGCGCTGTTGCCTTTGTAATGTTCTCGTGACTTTCTTATACAATTAGGAAGGGGGAGATGTAGGGAACATGTCCCGAGGTGCAACGGGTAGGCACCGAAGCTAGGGGACATGCGCAGAGCCAGACACTCCTATTGGTTAAGAGTCACGTGAGATCAAGGTATAAAGGACCGCGCGCCGTTTAAATAAATCTCTTTGTTTACCACCTCACAGAGAGCGTGCCATGATTTCTTTATTATATAAAGGCAGCGTGCCACGTGCACGCTACAGTATGGTTTATTGAAGAAACAGGAAAGCAAGTTCAGGATTGCCAGTGATAAATGTGCTAACTACAGTGTTAATATGTGTTGCAACAGAAAGTATAGTAACAGAGATTTAATAGTGCTATATATATGTGTAAATGAATATTCCTGGGTTTGCTCCAACACAGTTGGAGGTGGAAAGTTCTTTAGCCCTTCCCAATAGGATGGAACAATCACATGACATAGGTGGGGTTTCGGTGACTTTGGTCATACGTGTATTACATGTCATCTTTTTGTTTGCATTCTTAGGGGTGTGAAAGTTAATATGCAAATAGGGCTTAATGAGGGTATCAGTTACTTTGTCAGAATTTATAGTTGACAAAAAAGGTAGAATAAACACTTCCTCCACGTACCAAGGCAGCAGTAAAGGCTGTCTGACATCCACCAGATAGTCTTTGCACGCATCCTTATCTCTTAATGGACCAGATTTACAACAAGGCTTGTTTTGCATGGTGGAGTGAGGCCAATGGCTGGTACAGAGATGCAGGTGCTCTTCTGTGCTTCACTGAGACAACATCGGACCTTGAGACCTTCACTCTAGACATCCTTCAGTTGTGAGGCCCTGCTCCAGCCAGGTGCAAGATAAGCAAGGGGCCCAGCTCATGTTTTTCTCAATCAGCCTCATTAATTCTTAACTAACTTAAAGCAACACTGTACAATTCTGACCATTTACCACACTCATCCTTGGAAACATTCAAGGTCAGGTTGGACAGGGCTCTGAGCAACCTGACCTGGTTGAAGATGTCCCTGCTCACTGCAGGGGATTGGACTAAATAACATTTAAAAGTCCCTTCCAACCCAAACTATTCTATGATCAATATGAACTCATCTGGACTGTTGCCTGACCCTGGTTACTGTAGGTACTGTGAGTTTAAGGGCCCTAAGAGCAACCCCTCCTGCTGGAGGTTTGGCTGCCTGGGCTCAGGGCCAACTTAGATATAGCACAGCTGAGGACAGTCCCCTCTCTCTTCTCTCTGGTGATGTTGGGGAGGGTACTGTGAGGTATCTGTGCTGGGAGGCCTCAGCCAGACCCACCCCCACTTCCCTTGAAAGCTGCTTTTAAGTTGACGGTCTAACAGCTGGCCCCCACCTGAGCTACAACTACACTACAGCCATGCCTGTACCAGACCATAGACCCCACTGATACAAACCCTGATCTGGGGACAGACTTCCTAGCCTGACCTCTGACCTGCCTCATCACCACAGACTTGCCTGGCAATTGTGACTTTTGGTTGAATCTGGCTACCATCCCTGGGCCTGCCCTGCTTGCCTCACTCAGGTACTGTGGGACTGGGCCCTTGCTGGCAAGGTCACTGCTTCTGCTGGCCTTGTTATCATGCTCAGCTCCTGGCTCCTCTTCCCTTAGGGAGCAGCCAGCCCTCACTGCACCCTGAGACTGGGGCTGCACACCTTGTAAGTGAGGTCACTGCCCTGGCCTGCCTTGCTGTCACCCTTGTCTCCCAGCTTGCCCTCCATCACAAAGGAGTCACCATTCTCTGAAAATTTCATAGCCTTTCTCAGTTAACAAATGAGACGGAGCAGAACTGCTCATGTATGTAATAATAATAATAATGGCCAGTCTTCGCGAACGAAGATTTTGGGAAAGGTCTTTCACCTTTCCAGCCTGCGCAATGGATTTTTTAGGTGAGACACAGCCTGTGCTGAACTGAGTCCACCCTTTAATCCTAAGGTTCATCTGCCGGGGCCATGTATGTAAGCTATTGTGTAATGGCATGATGACATGAATGGGCATTCTTTATTGTTGCTAAAGCCTGGCCTACTTTAAAATTATCATTAAGACTACCTACTCCTCAAGTGGGGTCAATTTTTAACCTTTAAAAAACTACCTTAGGTACTGAAACACTTGTCAGGGAGCAGCAAGAACAGGATTGTCCCCTCAAGGAAGTCAAGCCAGAAGCTGAGGGCAGCTTCAACACAGGCCAAGCAGTGACCTCACCAACAGGGCACAGTCCTACATCACTAGAGGCAGTGTGGTGACAGCAACAGATCCTATCAGGAATCCAGGGAATCAGAGCTGCAGGCTGTGAGACTGATGGTGGTGGGGGGTTTAGGTAATTTCTCATTCTTAGAGTAGTTAGTGACTATGTTGCCCATCCAATTTCTCCATTGCATCCAGGAGGATCATAGCTCAGGATTTGTCCGTGCTGCCCTCCCTTCCTGCATATACCTTTCCATCAATTTCCCTACTCTGCTGACTTCAGATCAGGATACTGCCAACTATGTCAGATGTTAGGCACTGATTAGCATAATGCCATCATAACTAGAACAAGCACTGATATGGCAATATCAGAATGCTTGACCCATCCTGTCAGTGTTCTCCTGCTAGTTAGGGAAAGCAGCCCCCCTTCACTCTCATTCCCCTGACCACAGAAGAAGGTTTGATTTGCATGGCATGATCAGAACAACAGGCCTTGTTTAACATCTTGATTTAGGCTGCAGTGATCCATCACAGGGCTGTCTGGCAGGTGCTTCTAGACAGCCCTGATCCCATGATTTGCATAAATTACTCCTTTTCCCATGTCTTCACCCTTGTTTTCACTGCCCTCATACTTCTGCTGCAGGAAAAAAACTGGTGAACCCATGTAGTTTAAATCAAATCAGGATGCAAATGGTTTATTGATTTATTAATGACATAATTAGCCATCAATCAGGGAGCTATACATTCAGTATCAACATCAGGAATTCAACAGATAAAGCACAATACTACACACAAAATATTAATAAACAATAACAAATTTTTAAATACCCTTCTATAACCCCAAGAAGTTCTAATCCCCTCCCCCCCATTCACACAGGTATATGCACACCCTTTCTTGGGAGTGTGGGTACCTCTACTTGCACACACTTCCTGCAGAAGATGTGGGTGATCCAGTTTTATGTGAAGACATGCTGCTCCCTATATTCCTGGTGAGAGAGCACCCCATGAGGTCACATACGCATCCTGAAGGTGTGGGCCCCTACCTGCTGCATGTACTCTGTATCATCAGTGTGCTACCTAGAACGCAGGTTACTCATAGTGTCCCACAAGGAGGCTGCTCTAGGCAGAGGTCATGATGTCTGCAGGATGACTTTTAGCAGTGTCAAACCAGGTTTTGATTCCAGCTTTGTTCCCACTTCTTTCTCCTCACTGTTACAAATTTTCATGCTTCTTTAATACTTCTTTTCAAGCCAATGCCTTTTTTTCAGAACTCTTGCTAATTTACTGGTTACTTCTTAATTTGACTCATGGTCATCTTAAGCAAACTTCCTCTTCAGCCTCATCTGCTTTTGGACAAACACTTGCTCAAACAGATTTGGGTATTATACTCATGCACACTGTTTGCACTTACATTTCTTTCTTAACAGCTGTTGGTATCCAAGCTGCTTTGCCAAGAGATGGCTGTGTGGATTCCCCTGCTTAATGCCCCTCTCCTCCCATATAAAAAAATCATATAAACATACAGGCAATAGGGTGGCAGTGTTTCCACCCCCTTCTTCTCAAAGATATCTGCAAAGTCACTGTACTCATCTAGGAATATTGTTGGGAGTGAGGGATCCAGTGACTGAAGCAGAGGCGTGTTCAAGTTGGACGACTGCTCACATGATGTAGAGCCAGGAACATGGGAGTCTCTGGGTCAAGTCACAGAGGGGGCTGTGGTGGTTGAGACAGCCCCAAGAGAATCCCAGGGTCCGATCGTGTCCTCAGGCTCTGAATATCCCCTTTCCACATGAAAGCCCAAGACCAACTGTCAGTTAGTGACAGGTTCTGCTCCCACAACCGGGGCAGCCTGAGAATGACTAGAAAGAGGAGTGTGTGCAGGATGAGGAAGGGCAAAAATCTCAGTGTCCAGGTGCCATGGCTACCCAAAGAGGAAAAGTCTCATGAGTGATGCCCCCCCTAATCTCGGGTTCTCCTCCTATCTTATAGCAATGACTGTGCTTGGGATGGGTCAGGGCTGGGTACTCTTTTCAGATTCAGAGGCCATAAACCAATGGGAGGTCCTGAGTCTACCAGAGCAGTAGTTTAGAAGGTGTGCCCATCTGGGAAGGGGATGATCCTGGGCTCACAATACCCCTCACCTTGTGCAGATGCCCCTGACCACATTCCTTTCACAGTGGTTAGGGCAGAGGATTTGTTGGGGCAAGTGGCAGCACAATGGCCTTTCTCACCACAATAGAAACATATCCTTTCCTTCCACCTGCGTTCTCACTCTTGAGGTGAGGTTGGGTTTTGCCTATCTCTGTGGACTCCTCCTCTGGGGATAGCAGGGGGGGTGGAGCAAAATGTGGAGGTATGCTCTCTCTGGTGTGCTCAGGCACTTCTCCAGAGTGATAGCCAGGTCTGACAGCTGCCCCAGACTCTGGGATGGGTCAGCCCTGGCCAGCTCATCTTTGAGAGCCTCAGTCAGTCCTGATCTGTAACAGGCCATAAGGGCTTGATTCCTCCCACTATATGAATCATTGAATTGAATTGTGTAGTTAGTGCCTGCCTGAATCCCTTGCCAGAGCTCCAGCAAGGAAGCTTCAGCTGCATGACTGCAGACTCCCCCAAAACTGTTCCAGAGCAATGAATAAATAATCAGGGTCCTGGAGCACTTCATATAGGGGGGATACAGTCTAGGGTGATCCCTGAGAGCTGGGATATTATTAATGCTGTGTGGCTAATTTCTGTTGAATAAGCAGTACAGATTAACTGTATCTCACTAATAAATCCCCATACCCTCACCTGATGCCCATTGAAAGGTTTGGGGAGGTGGGGGGCAGGGACAGGCTGTGACCTGCCTTTGCATGCTGATTACAGCTTCTTGTAGGGTTTGGAGGTCAGCCCGGAGCTGTGGGGGTGCCATAGGGGCAAGCCCCTGTCCAATCTGAGAGCCAGACTTCATGGCACTCACCTCAGGGCTCAACTGTCAAGGAGCAGCAAGAGGAGAACTGCTCCATGAGGCAAGGTAAGCTGAGAACCAAGGTGTGACCAATTGACGAACCCCTACAATGGAAGAAGGCTCAGAGAAGATAGGCAAGGGTGATGTGCTCATGAAGCTCCTATCAACATGTCAGGAATGACAAGGGACAGGACTGGAGAAAGTATACCAGCAACATAGCTTGGGCAAGGACATGTAGTCTGGGCCTGAATCTAAATGGAGCTCCTGGATCAGTGAGCAGAGGGTATATGAATGGGAGTCCCACGTAAGCTTGGTCAGGGCAATGAAGGCCTGTTATTGCACTCAGCGCTTTGACAGTTATCTGTCATGTCCAGCAATTTCTCATGTCATGGCCAGTAGTTTTCTACGTCTTGTTCAGTTAGATTAACCTCAGGTCAGGGACTAGTCAGTGGTGTAGTCATTTGCCTGCAGTCCTAACACTGAGCTAGCCATCTTGGAGAGATATGGGCTGCTCCACAGGGTGAACCATCTAATCTGCCTTAGATAATCATCTTGTGTCATGCATCACCCTCTGGGGGTGCTGTTGACTTGAAAAAGGAGCTTGGGGTGACTAGATGTCCCACATTTTATTGTGTAAAAAGAACAGGTGATTCCTACCCTGTCCACCCACTGAATTTCAACTGAAATCACTGAATCTCCAACTGTAATGTGAAGATAAACAGTAAGATATTGATATGCTCACTCACTCTTTCCATGCTGTGGCAGTTTGAGCCACGTTAGAAATCTAAAAAATCCAATTTTCAGGCTTCTCCACCCCCTCCCACAATTATCCCAACACTACTGAAGAGAAACTTTCAGGCCAGAGGCTTCTATAGGGGAAGGGGAAGTATATACATTTATTTACACAAATAAATACTATACAAGCTAAAGACAACTATATATATATTACATCTCTATCAATCAGTCCTTTCAAGCCCCTCCTTTAAGTTTAGTCCAGGAAAGAGCCTTCTCAAGGCTGGAAAGTAACCAGTCCCTCTGTGGGAGTGTTCTGGGCCTGAACACTCCCCCCTCACCAAGTTCCAGTTGTTTTGTTATAGTCTTTCCTCCTCATGAAGTCCGAGAAGATAGCTTTGAGTCCTTGCTCTCCTGCCGCTGTGTGATCTCTCATCCCTTGATTCATAGGCTGCTGCAGTGTGGTTCTGCTTATCAAGTGTCCACGTCCTGGCATGTGGATTTCTCCTCAGGTTTTTGGTTGTCCTGCGTGGCAGAGACATCCTCCGGGCCCCTTTCTCTCTCTCTCTGGGGGTCCGTCTCCAATTTCGCTTGGGACTCTTTCTCCCAAGCACCGGGCCTACCTCCACGGCCCGTCCACTTGGCTCAGCTTCAATGCTGAGCCTCTCCTCCACTTTCCAGCGGAGGGAAAGGAAAAGCCCCCCTCCACAGCTTAGCTGTAGAAAAGGAGGGGGGAGAGGGCTTGGCTGCAAAAGCCTGCCTCTCTCCTCTTACCTCAGGTCAGGTTAAGGTGCTGTGAGTCTCTTCCCTCACTGCACACATTCAAAATGCTGCCTCTAACTCTGCTCTGGGCTAGGCAGAGCTGGGGGGGCTGCAGGGCTCCCCTCTCCCCCTGGAGGGGGAAGAAGGAGCCCAGCCACCCCCTGGCCTTCCACACCTACACGCAGCAGACACCAACAGCCCAAGTGCCAACACAGAACTTGCCAACCACTTCCGGTGCTGTGAATATATGATTTTTGAGCAGAAGCGAACAACATGAGTGGTGATTGGCTCTTCAGGGAACACTGCCCTGGCACCCAATCACATCTGAGTCCCCCTCTTCTCGAGGGGGGGGCCAATCTCAAACCACGACACATGCACAGCGCCAAGCACAACAAAACAGAAGAAACGACCAAACACATTTTCACCAAAAAAGTTTTATTTTTCTGTCTCTTTGAATGCAAAGTCCATTGTTTTTCCACAGCATATTTTTGATGACTGTATAAATCGAGTAGAATTATGATAGAACAAGTCAGAATTAAAAAGAAAATCCTTGAAAAAGCTCAAAGCTTTTGAGTCCCATGGGTTTTGAAATGGAAGGGGGTTTTGTTTTATAAATGAAAGTGATTACAAAATTAATTACAAAAATTGCTTTTTACATTTTTCCCCTCTTTCAGTCTCCCTTTTTCCCTTTCCCCATTTATTCCACCAATTGAAAACATAATAACAGCCATACTGGGTCAGATCTAATGCCCACCTAGTATCCTTTGACTGACAGTGACCAGAAGTGGATGTCGAAAGAAGGGGATAAGAACAGAGCAAGCGTATATGACACTTTCTCAAGGGCTGTCCCAACCTCTGACCATTTGCAACATCTGAGTTTATTTTCCCTTCTTCTTTTGTCTCTCAGTGATGGTTCCAAAACCAAGGAAGACTTTTAAGAGTGACACATTGGAAAAAGGAAAAAACATCACTTGAGAAACTTTTTTCATTGTTTCCCCCCCTCCCCCCAAAAAGAAAAAAGAGAGTGAGAGGGAGAAAAAAAGAAGCCTCCCCAAAGTTTGCCCATTCTGTTGTATTTTGTGGCAACCTGTATGCCTGCAGTGGGGTATGAGGGAAAAGAAGAAAACATGGAATATTTTTCTACAGGGATTGTCTTTAACATTTTGACCAATTCTAATAAAATAAGAGGAGAAAAGGCCTTTTTGGTGGTCAGGGAAGGAAGTTTGTTGGACTAAATGACAATATGGGCTTTTTCACCGCAGTAAAAGCATACCCCTTCTCTCCATCTCTGTTCTTACTCTTGGGATGAGGGGTGTGGCTGGACGGCACCTACTTCCATGGGCTCATCCTCTGGCAGGGTGTCACAGGTGAGACAGAGCTTTTACCCTACTCGATTATCTCACACACTCATTCGCTCACCCAGTGTTACATTCACTAGGTCAGGTCTTAACTTCCCATCAGGGAGTTTGCTGCTGGTCCAGGAAGCTTGAGCAGAAAATTGGATCAATTCCTGCTGTGTTCCTACTCGCAGTTACTGATCTCAGGCATTACTGGCCAAGGTCTCTGGGCATTTAGAGACTGGAGTGTCTCAATATGAGGAAAGACTGAGAGCTGGGGCTGTTCAGCCTGGAGAAGAGAAAGCTTGGGGGGATCTCCTCAGTGTATACATGTATCAGAAGGAAGGGTGCAAAGAAGTCAGAGCCAGGCTCTTTTCAGTGATGCACAGGGACAGGACCAGAGGCGATGGGCACACAGTGAAACACAGGAGGTTCCATCTGAACATCAGGAAACACTTCTTTACTGTGAGGGTGATCGAGCATTGGGACAGGTTGCCCAGCGAGGCTGTGGAGATAATGCAAAAGCCATCTGGACATAATCCTGGACAATTGGCTCTAGGTGGCCCTTCTTGAGCAGGGGGGTTGGCCAAGATGACCTCCAGAAGTCCCTTCTAACCTCAACCATTCTGTGATCCCCCCAGCAGTTTGGGATCCCACCAGACTTCTTATCGGATGTTTAGGGGAGGAACCAAAGGTGGGACAAGGGAGGAGTTTAGGTGATTTGGGGAGGAACAAGAGTGGGAAAATAGAGGGATAAGTGGATAAAAAGGGCTGGTCACGCATAGTTGGCTGGTCAGGATGTTTGTCTGGCTATGCTCTGTGCCTGATCAGTGCAGTCTGTCCTATCTTCTTATTCACTTCCCTTCTAACTCTTTCCTAGGTGAGAGACTCCCTGTTCTGTGTGCATGCATGCATATGGGGGTGTGAGTGCAGCAGCTGGAGTCAGACCATAGGTTGGAGGGCCTATGTGTCAGTGGTGCCAGCGACTGGAATGAGTGCAGGCATGTGAGTGAGTGTGTGATCGCTAGCGATCAAGCTGGACTAGCCTGTGAATAGGTGAAGTGGTCTGGGAGCAAGAGGGTGAGTGGGTCACTAAGGGCCATCTCTGGGTGTGAGACCACCTCCATATCTCTTAAGGGCAAGAGCACAGGAGGGGGACCTGGCCAGCTGCATGTGTGACCATCTGTACCAGCAACTAGAGTAGGGCTGCGGCCTTGGGGGCTTGTATGTCCAGATGCTAGGGAGACTGGAGTCCAAGGGGCCAGCTACTGGGCAGCCTGAGTGTCTGAGCCAAGCTGCTGGAGGGATCCACCTTGTACATATGTATATATATTCTCACTAGTGGACTTCCATCCTGTCCAGACAGAGAGGGGAGCAGGATGATAACAGAACTTGATTGTCCGACTCCTCGCTAGAGGTTTCTCGGAGAAGGTTCAGCCATGCGTTCCTCTTTAGCAGGAGGAGAGAGTGGCCAAGTTCCTTCTCTGGATTCCAAGGCGAAAAGTCCTTTATTTGAAAGTCCTGCGGCTTATATCATCTCGGGGGGAAGGACTACAAGGAGGAACATGATTGGGCCACAGTCCGGGGGAAAGGGAGGGGCTCGAGGGCTCCGCTAACCAATAGGGGAAACAGAAGGACCGAGGTCCCATAACAGGATCAGGATTGGGGGAACAGCCAATCCTGTTCGAGCAGAGGCAGGGCTGTGTTTGGGGAGGGGAGACAATATGGGGGAGGGGGCCGCACGGACCGGGGAAGTACATAACTCAGGGAAAGACCGTACAATAAAAATGCAAGTAGTTGTTGTTTTTCCACTGCGTTTGGTCCCGGGGAGCTGTCGCTGTGATGGACCCGTTTCTAAAGCCGTTCTTTCCAGGTTTCGTAATCCTGGTGTTCACCCACAGGATGAGGCCATTGGTGCTTGTCTATGTTTGTGTGAGTGCTTTTGGTGTCTGTCTGTGATCTGTGTGAACAGCCACATATATATGTAGTGTATATGTGTATTTTTGTGTGTGTGCCTGCTGGGAATATATCTTCAGCCTCATTACTAGCTGGACCTGGGGACATGGAGTGGCAACAGCCTCGCCTCTCTTGGGCTGTTGGATCTGGCATGATACATTTTCCTCTAAGACAAAACATTGTAAGCATGCCAGAGTCCTACTGGTATGTAAGCTGGTGAAATATAATAATGTTGTGTCAACTTATATCTCTTTTCTGAGTAGAAACTTCCTCTCGTTCTTTGGTGAAAATGTAATACAGACACTCCGTGACTTAAGGTTTCTACCCTGTTCTTGGTTCAATGAACAGCCTTCTCCCAGGCAGTGGTCTCTTTGTTCTTGGAGCAGCTTTGTTGATAGAGCACCTGCATGAACCCAAGTGGGTATTGATGCCTCATTTGCCATGGACAGAGAAAGACCTCTTGAATAACAGCCATAGTTAGGAATCTGGCCTACTACTGAAGCATTAGACAGGTGGTTTGATCCATTTGATGTCTGTACCAATCCAAATAGCTAAAGTAAGTCTTATTACAAATAAAAGCTGCTTGACTGTCATGGGAAAGACAGAGTAAGCAATAACCTGTAATGTATCTGGATGCTGGGGCTTGTTTAAGAACCGATGAGATTAGAGCTTTTGCCTTACTTGATCATTTCACGCACTTCACTCCCTCCAAAGTGTCGCATTCTTTTGGTCTTGACTTCCCTTTTCATTGAGGAGGTCCCTGCTGGTTCAGGAAGGTCAGGCAGAAAGTCATGTCAGTTCTGTGCTGGGCAGCTGCTCACAGTTCCCAGTTTGGGTCATTACCAGCCAAGGTCCCTAGGCATACCCTGACATTTGTCTCCCCACATCTCTCCCATCTCCAGGATCTTCCCCCACTTCCAGTATGTTTCTGATGTTTCCTCCAGCCAGGACATTCACCATCTTCTTTCTGAGCCCTAAGTCCCTGGTTTTCCCATTCTAAACAGTCTATATGCAGAAACACAATGCCTGATCAGCCTCCTAATTGGTGATTTTGTCTCATGTCTTGCAGGGCATGTCACATTTGTTTAGTACATGTGTTATCAAAGTTTACAACCAGCCTGTAGCTAAAAATTAGCATACTGCTGCTTGAGAGTTCAGAACTTTATTTTTACACATTCACCCCCCCACACATACACACAGTAATCTGCAATACCACTGGGGTGGGGGGGAAGTGAGTGAGCAACTATGTGGTGCTTAATTGTGGGTTAAACTATGACAAGCATAGCTGTCAACATTCACAATTTAAGCTATTTTTTGTCTAACACATTCAGTAATTCTAAATAATATCAGTGAAGTAGAAACACATTTTGGAAAATAGGTTTCTCTTTTTGAGCATCAGACAGTTAGAAAAAATTATGATCTTTTAATATGTATATGTAGCTTTTGTGTGTGCTGTTCATAGAGCTAAAAAGAACACTGAACATCTCATCTGAAGATAAAGCTAGAGGACACAGCAGAGTACAAACTCTTATGATAAAACAGTTGTTCTTAATTCCTTTGAGTTCCTGTTCCTTAAATAACCTGGGGAAACTGCCTGGTGATTCTGCCTCAACACTTCAAAATACTATGGTTGTTCTGTATCAGAGTGACTGGAATAGGAGTAAGTCTGATTGTAATGAAGAGCTGTTATGTAGCATGAGATAATGGATTCCAGTCCACTAACCTAGATTATATATATATATATATATTCCATTTTTAGCTAAAGATAAGTCTTGCTATGGAAGGAAGGAAGACCAAGTAGATAGCTCCTCTATCAGTTTCAAGTCTCATGTTCCATTGTGGATATTGGGTAAATCACATGACCAGTGTGTATCTTGTTTCTCATTCTGTATGTTGGACTCAATCTTGCCTTCCATAACAAAGGCTGTTGTGATAATTAGCACATTTATGATTGTGAGATATTTCTCTAGTATGATTAAGGGGAGGGTTTAGGATATGGTATTAATTGTAAAAAGCTATATAATTATATTTTAGCCTTTTTTTTTTCCCTCCTGAGAGTTGTTGATAATCATGTATAGTATTCTGGGGGTGGGTTTTGCCTCCTGTTTTTCAAAATTGCAATTGTTTTTTTTCTTGCTATATAGAGCTTAAATTTATCAGAACAGTTATTCCAATTGATTTATATAAACTGATTCTGATGTTCAGATAGTCTCTGGTTATCAAATGAGACTTGTAATAATGATATGGCAACTGGCTGTTCCTTAGGCTATGCAAGAAAATCTTTGGTGGCTCCCTATTATATTTCTAGTTCTGTTTCAAACAAGGTGGTGATGTTTAGAAATTCAAGTATAGGATTGGGAGAAGGACTGGGAGAAGTTTACAGTATGAAATACAGGCTGATTACAAGCACACAAACTAGAAAATATTGTTTAAACTGTCATTTTTTGGCAAGCAACTTGTTTCTTCAAATGAAGTTGCTGCGCTATTACAAGAGAAATACTGCTCTTCTCAATGACGTATACAGTTGAAAGAAGAACAGTGAAAGGTGAAAAAGAATCTCTTGTTCTAAATTTAGGTTTTTCTAAGGAGATGAAAATGGTCTTCCTGAATTTGGTGCTCCAGTGAAAGTCTGCAAGCTTCACTGGAGTTCTCATACAGTGCTATTTAGCCAGTCCATACATTTGTAATATGCTAGTTCGTTATATTAGTCTGACAAAATAGATACCCTTGGGTTTTTTTGACACACATCCTAATGGTCCTGCCTGTATGCAACTTGATTAAAAAGCAGTAATAATTAAGTGTCTGAACAATAAGGAAAAATTGCTTAAAGGATTTCCTATATTTTGCCCACTTTTACTGAAAAAGGAATAGTGAATATAAGGGATTAGGGAAGATGTATGGATGAATATTACAACAGCAGAAGAATGGGTATATTACTCTTGGCCTTGGGGATTCCTGCTCTGGCCATTGTAAATGGAGAAGAACGAACTAAAATTTGAGATTGCTTTATTTGTACATGACACTGATCTCTTCTCTCTGATGACCACAAACAGGACCTGAGGGAATGGCATGAAGCTGTGTCAGGGGAGGTTTAGACTGGATATTAGAACAAGGTTCTTCACCCAGAGGGTGCTGGGCACTGGAACAGGCTCCCCAGGGAAGTGGTCACAGCACTAAGCCTGACAGAGTTCAAGAAGCATTTGGACAATGCTCTCAGGCACATGGTGTGATTGTTGGGGCTGTCCTGTGCAGGGCCAGGAGTTGGACTCGATGATCCTTGTGGGTCTCTTCCACGTCAGTGTCCTAGTTAGAGCAGCTGGGACCAGTTCATCACTGTATGGGTGTAACCCAAAACTGTGTATTCCATAGCCTTCCATGCCATTTCCCAGAAACTGTTATCAATAGACTATTTACACCCTCTGCCCAGAGCAGCCTGACTCCTCAGGCTATAAACTGGGTGTTAAGAGGCCTGCGAGATAGGAGGGTGCCTCCCTGTCCTCACACCCTTTGTGGAACTCCCCACCCTGAGGGAGGGACTGGGCATTCCTGCCTGAACTGGAGAATATATAATCTTGGAGTCTTGGAACTTTTTTAACCACTCGTGGGATCCAGAGGAAGACTGCAGACCACCACTCTCGACTGGACTGCAACCACCACTTTTCAACCAGACTGCAACCACCACCCTTGACCAGACTGCAATCACCACTCTTGACCAGACTGCAACAGCACTCTCACCAACAGGTTTTTCCCCTCTCCCTTTACTTTGGACTCAGGGGGTCCAAAGAACACCACCCTGTTCATGCTCCAGGGTGCTGGGTTATACATTTGGGTTTTGTGGGTTAAAACCAATCGTTTGTCTGTATAATCGTACTTACTGTATTATTTTATTAAATTGTTATTCTGACTTATAATCTCTCTTTTGAGTTGAGTTCATTTCCCCTGCTGGTTTACCTTTAAACCAGCACAGTCAGGATATTCTATGATTCTATAAGTAGCTGGGAAGAAGTCTCATGATCACTAGTCCTTATTTTCATGGGGGACTTCAACTTACCAGATGTCTGCTGGAAATGCAATACAGCAGAGAGGAAACAATCTAGGACATTCCTGGAGTGTGTGGAAGATGATAACTTCCTGACATAGCTGGTGAGTGAACCAACTAGAGAAGGCCCCCTGCTGGACCTGTTGTTTGCAAACAGAGAAGGACTGGTGGGTGATGTGATAGCTGGAGGCCGTCTTGGGGATAGCAAACATGAAATGATAGTTTTTGATTCTTGAAGAAGTAAGGAGGGAAGATAGTACAACTGCTACCATGGACTCCTGGAGGGCAGACTTTGATCTGTTTAGGAGACTGGTTAACAGAGTCCCTTGGGTGGTAGACCTGAAGGACAGAGGAGTCCAGGGAGGCTGGACATTCTTCAGGAAAAAAATCTTTAAGGTGCAGGGACAGGCTGCCCCCATGTGATGAAAGACGAGCCAACAGGGAAGACGACAAGCCTCGCTGAACAGAGAACTTTGGCAGCAACTCTGGAAAAGGAGAGTTTATGACCTTTGGAAGAACAGCCAGGCAACTCAGGAGGACTACAAGGATGTCAGGAGCCTATGCAGGGAGAAAATTAGTAGGGCTAAAGTCCAGTGAAAACAATCTGTCTACTGCCATAAAAGACAATAAAAAATCTTTCTAGAAATACATTTACAACAAAAGGAGGGTGTTATCATTTACCTTGGCTGAACACCCAGTGTCCACCGAGACTCCGCCCAACCCCCTGCCCAGAGGGAAAAGGAGGAGGGAAGGGGTGAAAGAAAAAAACTTGCAAAACCGAGACTCCTGAGAAGGCAGTTTTATATTTACACAGAGAAGAAAAAGAGAACTATAAGCACTATGCACACAGGGAAGACTGACAATAAAGACTACTTCCCCACAAAAGGTGTTTTCCTCCTCCAAAGAACAGCCATCTATCCTGCGCAACTGTTATCGAAGAGAAGAAGGAAGTTGTTTCCTTCTTGTCTCTTTATATCTGAGCTGATGTAACATGATATGGAATAGCTTATTGGTAAAATATACATCAGGTGACCTATCCTAGTTCCGTTTCCCTCCCAGGGAGGGTTACAAATCCACTACAATCTCCACCCCTTATTCCATACCATTTTACGTCACACTCATATCCCATATTCGCCTATATCCCGCACTTATACAGGTCTTGTCTTCTATGGTTGTCTTATCGTTGAGCACCAGCATCAGCTTAGTCTGGGTCTTTCTCGTCTGGTGTCATAGTTTAAGATTGGTCCTCCCTCGAGAAGAGGGGGGCTCAGAGGTGATTGGGTGCCAGGGCAGTGTTCCCTGAAGAGCCAATCACCACTCATGTTGTTCGCTTCTGCTCAAAATCATATATTCACAGCCGCCGGAAGCTGTTGACACTACTTCTGCTGTTGGTGTCTGGTGCGTGTAGGTGTGGAAGGCCGGGGGGTGGCTGGGCTCCTTCTTCCCCCCCTCCGGGGGGGAGAGGGGATCCCTGCAGCCCCCCCAGCTCTGCCTAGCCCAGAGCAGAGTTAGAGGCAGCATTTTGAATGTGTGCAGTGAGGGAAGAGACTCACAGCATCTGACCTGAGGTAAGAGGAGAGAGGCAGGCTTTTGCAACCAAGCCCTCTCCCCCCTCCTTTTCTACAGCTAAGCTGTGGAGGGGGGCTTTTCCTTTCCCTCTGCTGGAAAGTGGAGGAGAGGCTCAGCGTTGAAGCTGAGCCAAGAGATGGGCCGGAGGAGGCTTGGTTGCCAGGGAGAAGAGTCCCAGGCAAGAATTGGAGATGGGCCAAGGGCTCGGGAGTTGCCCTGTGAAGCTGACCGGGGGGGCAGCCGAAAACTGACTTGGAGGAATGAAGATTCCAACGCCTACTGTGATAAGCTGGACTACACTTACAGCAGCCTATGAGCCGAGGTATGAGCACTGCAGCATTCTACGAGCCGAGGTATGAGATTGAGAGAGAGAGATCATACAGCAGAGATGACGCAGACCGAGGAGGACGGACTCAAAGCTATTTTGGACTTTGTGAGGAAGGAAGGACTTCCAGAAACAGCCGAAGGTTGGTTAGGGAGTGTTCAGGGGCTCAGAACACTCCCACAAGAGACTGCATTACCCAGCAGCCTTGAAAGGCTCTTCCTGGACTAAGTTAAATGGAGGGGCTTAAAAGGACTGAGAGAAGTGTAATAATAATATATATATATAGTTGTTTCTAGTTTGTACAGTATATTTATTTGTGTAAATAAATGTATATACTTCCCCCTTCCCCTATGGAAGCCTCTGACCCGAAAGTTTCTCTTTGGTGGTGTTGGGATAAATTGTGGGAGGGGGTGGAGAGGCCTGAAAATTGGATTTTAGATTTCTAATGTGGCTCAAACTGCCACATCTGGTGACTTATTTCCTGCAACATACAACTCAGAATACGAATTAATTTTTTCCCAAGGTTAAATCTCCTTGAGGCACACACTGGGTTTCTCCATCTTCTGTCATTATCCACCAAGTATATCCAGGTCTTTGAGCAAAGACAATCCCATGAATGGGTTTGCCTTTGCTTGAGGGAGGGTTAACCCAAACTGCTTTACCTAACATACCTCTCAAGTGAATTACTGGGACTTTGTCTCCCTCCACAGTGTGAAGGGACTCTGATTGAGCAGGGCCGGCTCGATTCACGGAGCCTCTAGTGTTGACTAACCATGTAGCCTTTGCTAGATGCTGATCCCAATTCTTGAAAGTCCCCCCACCCAATGCCTTCAGAGTAGTTTTCAGCAATCCATTACATCGCTCAACTTTCCCAGTGGCTGTTGCATGATATGGGATGTGATACACCCACTCAATGCCATGTTGCCTTGCCCAAGTAGTAACTAAACTGTTTTTGAAATGAGTCCCATTGTCTGACTCAATGCGCTCTGGGGTGCCGTGTCACCACAGTACTTGCTTTTCAAGACCCAGAATGGTATTTTGGGCAGTTGCGTGAGGCACTGGATAAGTCTCTAACCATCCAGTGGTTGCTTCCACCATGGTGAGCACAAAATGCTTACCTTGGCGAGTCTGTGGCAGTGTGATATAGTCAACCTGCCAAGCCTCCCCATATCTATACTTATCCCAACGTCCACCATACCATAGGGGCTTCACTCTCTTTTTGCTTGTTTAATGGCAGCGCATGTCTCACAGTCATGGATAACCTGGGAAATAGTGTCCATGGTTACATCCACCCCTCGGTCTCGCGCCCATCTATAGGTGGCATCTCTGCCTTGGTGGCCTGAAGCATCATGGGCCCATCAAGCTAGGAACAACTCTCCCTTGTGCTGCCAGTCCAGATCTACCTGTGACACCTTGACTTGTGCAGCTTGGTCTACCTGTTTGCTGTTGTGATGTTCCTCATTAGCTCGATTTTTGGGTACATGGGCATCTTCATGGCGGACTCTCACAGTCAGCTTCTCAACCCGAGCAGCAATGTCTTGCCACATATCAGCAGCCCAGATGGGTTTTCCTCTATGCTTCCAATTAATCTTCTTCCACTGATCCAGCCACCCCCACAAAGCATTGGTTATCATCCACAAGTTGGTGTAGAGGTAAAGCCTTGACCATTTCTCTCTTTCGGCAATGTCCAGGGCCAATTGAATGGCTTTGAGTTCTGCAAATTGACTCGATTCACCTTCTCCTTCAGTAGCTTCCGCCACTTGTCAGGTGGGACTCCAGACAGTTGCTTTCCACTTCCGGTTCTTCCCTACAATATGGCAAGAAACATCGATGAAGAGGGCATAACATGCTTCTTGTTTGGGTAACTGACTGTATGGTGGAGCTTCCTCAACCCTATCCACTTGTTCTTCTTCCTCCTGATCTGCCAGACTAAAGTTTCCACCTTCAGGCCAATTTGTTATGATCTCTAGGATTCCAGGGCAATTCGAGTTTCTGATTCGGGTACACTGTGTAATCAAAGCAATCCACTTACTCCATGTGACATCAGTGGCATGATGCATAGAGGGCACCTTTCCCTTGAACATCCAGTTCAGCACCGGTAGTCGGGGTGCCAGGAGAAGCTGTGCTTCTGTGCCAATCACCTCTGAGGCTGCTTGTATTCCTTCATAATCTTCTAGGATTTCCTTCTCCCTGGGGGTGTAGTTGGCTTCAGATCCTCTGTAGCTTCGGCTCCAGGAACTGAGTGGTCGGCCTCGGGTCTCACCAGGCACCTTTTGCCAGAGGCTCCAGGAGGGACCATTATCCCTGGCTGCAGAATAAAGTACATTCTTCACGTTTGGTTCTGTCCTGACTTGTCCAAGGACCACTGCGTGTGCAATCTCCTGCTTAATCTGTTTAAAGGCTTACTGTTGTTCAGGACCCCCTTGGAAATCATTCTTCTTACGAGTCACTAAGAGGGCTCACGATTTGGCTGTACTCAGGAATATGCATCCTCCAAAAACCTATGATTCCTAGGAAAGCTTGTGTTTCCTTCTTGTTAGTCAGTGGAGCCATCGCTATGATCTTGTTGATGACTTCTGTTGGAATCTGATGACATCCATCTTGCCATTTCACCCGTAAGAATTAAATCTCTTTGGCAGGTCCCTTGACCTTACTCTTTTTGATGGCAAAACCAACTTTGAGGAGAATCTGGATGATTTCCTTTTTCCAAAACTTCCTCTGCTGTGTTCCCCCATACAATAATGTCATCAATGTATTGTATGTGTTCTGGAGCCTTACCCTTCTCTAGTGTAGCCTGAATCAGTCCATGGCAGATGGTGGGACTGTGTTTCCACCCCTGGAGCAGTTGGTTCCAGGTGTACTGCACGCCCCTCCAGGTGAAATCAAACTGTGGCCTGCACTCTGCTGCTAAGGGGATGGAGAAGAACGCATTTGCAATATCAGTGGTGGCATACCACTTCACTGCCTTGGACTCCAGTTCGTACTGGAGCTCCAACATGTCTGGCACAGCAGCACTCAACAGCGGGGTAACTTCATTCAAGCCACGATAGTCCACAGTCAGTCTCCATCCTCCATCAGATTTACATACCGGCCAAATGGGGCTGTTGAAGGGTGAGTGGGTCTTGCTGACCACCCCTTGGCTCTCCAGCTCTCGAATCGTTCGGTATTATTGTCTGTGTACTGTTGTAGTGGCCATGGGCACTTGTTGATCTGTGATGTGCAACAATCCCACAATGGAAGGATCTTCTGAGAGGCCAGGCAGGGTAGATAATTGTTTAAATTTCTCTGTAGCCACTGTGGCTACACCAAAAGCCAATCGATATCCCTTTGGATCTTTGAAGTATCCTCTCCTGAGGTAACCAATGCCAAGGATGCAAGGGGCCTCTGGACCAGTCACAATGGGGTGCTTTTCCCATTTGTCCCCCGTTAAACTTACTTCGACCTCTAGCACTGATAATTCTTGACTTCCTCCTATTTCTCCAGAAACCCAAATGGTCTCTGTGCTTTTATGCCTCAATGGCATCAGGGTGCACTGTGCGCCAGTGTCTACTAAAGCTCTATATCTCTGCAGATCCGATGTGCCAGGCCATCGAACCCACACAGTCCAGTAAACCCTATTGTCCCTTTCCTTCTCCCGGCTTAAGGCAGGGCCCCTCTACTGTTCCTGGTCAGAGTATTCACTATCTGACCTTGGCATTGCCGAATCAGAGGTCTCCTCATCGGGATCACAGGAATTGATCTCGGTCTTTCTGCATCTCAAAGGTCGTTGATCTCTTTCTGGGGCCTCTGCATCAACTACATGGACAGCCTTCTTATTAGCCTTCTTCCTTCTTAGTTCTCATACCCAGGCTTCAAGCTCAGAAGTAGGTTCACCATCCCACTTCATGTCTTCCCCTTGGTCATGCAGGAAAAACCATAGTTCACCACGTGGCCTGCTCTTGGGGCTTCCTTTCCTTCTGAGTGGGACAGAAGGAGACTGAGACCGATCTCTTTGACTGTCTCTGTGGTGATTCTCACATTCGGGGCACTTGTAAGGCCTCTCCCCAGTGTGGGTACACCAGTGGTGGAGATCGGAGCTGTCCCTGCCTGTGGGAATGAGGAGGCTTTCATACCTTCTTCTATACTCTATATCCAGGCAGACATCATGTCCCCAGTTGGTTCATCCATCTTCAGATGGTATATCGTCACCAGGCAGTTAACATATGATGCGGGGGCACCTTGAATTACCTTTCTCCACATGGGCAGCATGCAAGGGACATCCTCTGGACTGTGGAAGAGGCTCTCGTATGGGCTACCGTAAATGATTTCCAGCATTGCCAATTCCCACAGGTACTGGATGCCTCCATCTGCAGTAGTCCACTTTCTTGGGGAGCTCATTAGATCTTCCTTGAACAGGTACCTTTCTGTCACACTTAAGAGGAGCCGTCTCCAAAGACTGCAAATTTCTCTCCTTTCCAATTTCTTTTTCAATTTCCCAATCTCTGGCAATCGATCCTAGTTGCTGTGCTTCATGACCTTCTAACAGGTGACTACTAGCCCCATTATCCCAGCATCAGAGCAGACAGGTAAGAATTCTTTCACTAGGCTGGCAGCTGTAATCTCTCTGCAAGTCCCGAAGTTCTGACAGGCTCAGGGACTGGGTAACTTCGTTTTCCTGTCTGATTCCCTCTCTGATTGATCAACGTTCCTCTAGCGAAGAACTGGATCTTTGCCTTGCCTCCTCTTCTTCTCCTGTTATTACTTCCATTAATTCTTCTCCTTCTTCCTCCCTTACTAATCACCGAGGTAGGCCTGTAGGTCCTGTAGATTTCCTTATCCATGTCTTCTTTTTCACTACGGGGGCGATACTGACTTCAGGTGTTATAGTTTGGGTCCCTGTCTCAGTCATAGTCTTTTTAGAGTATTGAACTGCAACTCGATAGGCACAGGCCAGGCCCCAGTACAGGGCAAGAAGTTGCTGGTTTTGATCAGGGTAGGCAAGGCACCCTTCCATTAAACGACGTGTCAGTTTGTTGGGGTTGAATACTTGTTCTCATGGAAATAAAAGACTTGCCCAAATCGTTCTAACAGGAACGTAGCCTTTGTACCCCTATGTGGTTGCGAGCTATGCTGGCGAGGGTTCATGCCTTCGGTAGGGTCACCCATGCCAGACAGGTCAAAACCATAGGACCAGATACACTACATTCTTGGGCAGGATGAGCTCATTAGCCTTCTGGCAGTCATCCTAGGAGAAGGACAACTCTCATCCCAAACCCGGGCAGATGGAGCTCGCTTAGCCCTGGAAGGCCATCCATCTAAGAGAAGGTCACTCTAATCAAACCTACGTCCTGAGGACCTCGCTGCCACCGTCCAAGCTTGCTCGGCCCTGGCAGATGAACCTCAGGATTAAAGGGTGGGTTCAGTTCCGCGCATACTGCATCTCACCTAAAAAATCCATTGCGCAGGCTTGAAGGCTTTACCCACATGCAAAAAGTCCTGTAGCGACGGGCGAGGGTCGAAACGGTAGGTGAAAGATGCACTGGGAGCCGCAGACTCAACCCTGCATGCAGGCGGTTCAGGATATTGGTCATTTGAGACTGACGGAGATGAGAGTCTCTTGGGGCAGCACCCTGAACGACCAAGCAGCCTTTTCAAGGACAGCACTGCTTGCTCCACTCGGAGAGGGGCCTAGAAAAGGTGGCCTAAACAAAGCTCATCTCCACCTTCACCCGGTTGGTTAACCGCAGACCAACGGGCATCTTCTTCCAATGCGGTCGCACAAAGAGCAAAAGACAAAGGCATGCACCTGCCTCCAAAGGTGTACTCAAATTAACTCTAGCATGTTGGAACATCAGAACCATGCTCGACTCTGCCAATAGTGGACGTCCTGAGCGACGTTCTGCCCTAATTGCCCGTGAACTGGCTCGTCTCAACATCGATATTGCTGCTCTCAGTGAAGTTCGCCTTCACGAGGAAGGCAGCCTCAGAGAACATGGTGCCGGTTACACACTCTTTTGGTCAGGTAAGCCCAGAACCGAAAAACATCTCTCAGGTGTCGGCTTCATGATCAAAAACTCCATTGTCCCTAGACTCGAAAATCTGCCGACAGGTCACTCTGACCGCATTATCTCCCTACGCCTTCCACTAAACAACAACCAACACGTTGTCATCTTCAGTATATATGCCCCAACTCTCCAAGCTGACCCTGCTGAAAAAGATAAATTTTACACTGACCTGCGCTGTCTTACCCAAAAGGGGCCCGCAGATGATAAGATCATTATCCTTGGTGATTTCAACGCCAGAGTAGGTAAGAATTTTGAAGCCTGGGAAGGAGTATTAGGCAAGCATGGTGTTGGAAACTGCAATGATAATGGTCGCCTTCTGCTAGAATTCTGTGCAGAGCAACAGTTTACCATAACTAATACTATCTTTCAGCAGAAAAATAGTCTGAAGACAACCTGGATGCACCCCAGGTCTAAGCATTGGCACCTCATTGATTATGTCTTGGTGCGACGGAGAGATGTCCGCGATGTCCTCCATACCCGCGTGATGCCCAGCGCAGAATGTCAAACAGACCATCGGCTTGTGCGCTGTAAACTCAACCTTTATCTCAAATTCAAACCCAAGAGGGGCAGTATCCCAAGGAGAAGACTCCAAGTTAACGATCTCCAATCAGCCACAGTAAGAGAAAGATTCCAGGCAAACCTTCAAACTAAGCTTGATAACCATTCCACAGATTCTGCAGTTTCCTCTCCTGAAACAATTTGGCAGCATATTAAAAGTAGCATCCTGCAATCATCTGAAGAATCCTTAGGGTTCTCCCTCAAGAAGAACAAGGACTGGTTTGATGAAAACAATCAAGAGATGCAGGACTTGTTGAGGAAGAAGAGAACCGCCCACCAAGCACACCTTGCACTGCCATCCTGTCCCGCAAGAAAAATAGCCTTTCGTCTTGCATGCAGCAAGCTCCAACAGAAACTCCGTGACATCCAGGACAAGTGGTGGATCGATCTAGCTGTAAAAACTCAA
>NW_020925471.1:811632-832219 GCF_003984885.1 Neopelma chrysocephalum
TTGAGTTTTTACAGCTAGATCGATCCACCACTTGTCCTGGATGTCACAGAGTTTCTGTTGGAGCTTGCTGCATGCAAGACGAAAGGCTATTTTTCTTGCGGGACAGGATGGCAGTGCAAGGTGTGCTTGGTGGGCGGTTCTCTTCTTCCTCAACAAGTCCTGCATCTCTTGATTGTTTTCATCAAACCAGTCCTTGTTCTTCTTGAAGTAGAACCCTAAGGATTCTTTGGAGGATTGCAGGATGCTGTTTTTAATATGGTGCCAAATTGTTTCAGGAGAGGAATCTGCAGAATCTGTGGAATGGTTTTCGAGCCTAGTTTGAAGGTTAGCCTGGAATCTCTCTCTTACTGTGGCTGATTGGAGATTGTTAACTTGGAGTCTTCTCCTTGGGATACTGCCCCTTTTAGGTTTGAATGTGAGATTGAAGTTGAGTTTGCACCGCACAAGCCGATGGTCTGTTTGGCATTCTGTGCTGGGCATCACATGGGTATGGAGGACATTGCGGACATCTCTCCGTCGCACCAAGACATAATCGATGAGGTGCCAATGCTTAGATCTGGGATGCATCCAGGTTGTCTTCAGACTATTTTTCTGCTGAAAGATAGTATTAGTGACGGTGAACTGTTGCTCCGCATAGAATTCTAGCAGAAGGCGACCATTATCGTTGCAGTTTCCAACACCATGCTTGCCTAATATGCCTTTCCAGGCTTCAAAATTCTTACCTACTCTGACATTGAAATCACCAAGGATAACAACAATGGTAAAGATTATAAGTTCCTCCAACAATAAATACTCCTATTCAACCAAGCTGGTCTTCTGACCCACTTGCTTGACTTGCGACATGCTGGAATTGGCTGCTCCTGTGCTTCTAAAAGGTGGTTCTTGAAAACTGACCAGCTCTCAAAAGCAGATTCCTGGGGACACTGCTAAGTAGCTCCCCAAATAGCTTAAAGTTTGTTCTCCTGAAGTCCAGGGTGGCAACTCTGCTGATCTTTTTTCTCATTCCGCTGAAACTTTTAAACTCAACCATTTCATGGTCACTGTGTCCAAGATGGTCACCTACCATCACATCTCCCACAAGTCCTTCTCTATTCACAAACAAATCTATGAGGACATCTTTCCTAGTTGGCTCACTGAGTACTTGTGACAAGAAATTGTCTTCCACAAACTTCAGGAATTTCCCGGGCTTGCTCATCACAGCAGTATGATATTCTAAGTTGACGTCAGGGAAGTTGAAATCTTCCATAAGGACAAGAGCTACTGATCCAGAAATTTCTCCTAATTGCCTATAGAATAACTCATCAGCGTTGACATCCTTTCTGGGTGATCAGTAATAGACACCCACTACAACATCTCCTTTGTTTTCCATCCCCTTAATCCTCACCCAGAGGCTCTCGACCACATCATCCCTAACTGTGAGGGCTGGAAAATTAAACCTCCCTTACAAACACAGTGTGACACCTCCACCACCTGCCCTACCTGTCCCCCCTGAACAGCCTGTAGCCCTCCATCCCAGCACTCCAATCATGGGACTCATTCCACAAAGTCTCGCTAATAGCAATGATACCATACTTCTGGGAACTAACCAATGCTTCCATTTCATCCTGTTTGTTACTCATACTGCATGCATTGGTGTACAAGCATTTCAGTTCTGCTCCTGAGTCCTCCGTGCTCCCATGAGCAGCGTAAACGTTCCCACTAGCATTGCCACCCTCATGCAATGCCATACTAACCCTTGGTTTACTTTCAGCTCTCCTGATGGTATACCATTCTCCCATCAATTCTAGTTTAAAGCCCTCTCAATCAATTCCTCCAGCTTACACCCAAAGATGCATTTTCCCCATTGGGACAAGGAGCATTTAGTATGCTCCTGGGAAGGTGGAAAACTTTGGAGGTATAAATCCCCTTTTTAAAGCCACTAAAAGGTGAATTACTGATTGGAACAAAAGCCAAGTAGGAAACTGGCTTACAAACCAGGATGCTTATGATGCCAAAAAGGCAGAAATGCGACTGCTCAGAGACAGTTTTGGGTCTTTAAGCAGCAAAGGTATTTATTTCGAGCAATGTTGGGGTGCTAGGCAGCTAACGCTGCACAAACTAGCTCCGAAGTTCTCAGTGAAAAGTCAGATAATTTATACAGTTTTCACGAGTGATTACAACATCTATACATGCATATTCATTTAATTTCACAATCTAACTATCATATTCATAATAGGCGGAGTCTAGGCGGAGCTTGAGGCGGAGTCATCCTTTTGGGGAGTCCTCTGGTGGTCGTTCTGGCCTTTCAACCTCATGAGGGTCGTCTCTTTCACTCCTCTTTTGCCTTTGGCCTGATCATAACTTGCCCAAATACTATGGCCTAAGGGTCTGACAATGACATTCTGGTATATAGCTCCCAGAGTTAGAACAGGAAAGATTGCCTGTTCTTTTGCTGCACTAATGGTGAGGACATATGCTTCAATTTGCTCATGTTGTGGATTGTAGGTGAAATTCACTAATTGCCACCAAGCTTGGTGATCCTTTTCAAACTGAGTAGTGGAATCTTCTCTAGCTATTAATTCTCTAATTTCTTGGGGTAAAATCCCTGATGTTCCTTCCCTGAGTATTCCTGCAGCTATATATTGTACCCATTGTTGGGTCTGGATACACTGGATTGCAAGTGCAACCTTTTTGCTGATACCTCCAGTGTAGTCAGTAATTTTAGTAAAGTCTTCGGCTGTGTAATTCGCTATTAAGGTTAGTAACCTGACAGCTAAAGATTGAGTTTCTGCCAATGTGAGCATAGATGATTTTAAAGGGACTTTGAGTTTTCCTGGATCAGAAGTAACAGTGCTGAGTTTGTTAATTAATACTTCTTGATCTGTAGTATTTAATACACCTAATCCTGTACCAACCCATCCCGGTATATCTCTTTGTTTCCTGGCATGGTGAGATCTGGTTGCCAGTCAAGCATTCCATCCTTTAAGATTTTGCTGTATGTAAGGCTGGCAGCTTTTCTATATATGAGATATATTTGCCTGAACATTTAGTTGGACTCTTTTTAGTGAATAGGTAGGATCCAATAGTAGCTTTTGTTCATTGGATTGTCTGATCACATGAGACCCAATAACAGTTAAGTTATGCACGCTTTCACAACTTGGGAAGTGAGCTGTGAGTATGTTAATAAATGGTTTGACTGTCTTTCTAACAGGTGCTCCAGTAGTAAGGTTTTCTTCAAGTTTAATAATAAATGTTTTGGAAGCACCCCTATCTTCACTCATCCATGAACACTGGACTGAGATTGATTGATCTAACAGTAATTTCATCTCACACTGGGCTCTGTCCGGTTTATCTTCTTTAGTGCTATTCCATAGGCAAGAAATTGGACCTTCTTTTTTAAGCCAAACATTATTACCTGCATCTCTGATTTGACTAAATGTAAGTGACTGATTCTTCATGGGTGTTACTGTCAGTTTAACCTGTTTTGTCTTTTGTGCTAATGTATTGACACCTTTGCACCCTAGTTGTATTTCATCTTCCAATTTTCCTATTATGGTACCTAATGAGCCCTGGGTCTTATTCCAGTCCTGTTGTGTGTATGGCTTGTTATTATGTAGCACATAAATAGCTAAGCTTGGTCTAGGTTCTGGATCAGTTGAGAGATGTATTCCCACCCAGAGGAATGATTCTACAATCTGTGCATTGGACCATGGCCATTCTGAAGTAGGGGCTTGAGATAAGGTTATACTTATCAAAAGTCCAAGAATCAGCGTTGTTTTTAGGTCCATAACTCCGGTTTCCTCAAGAGCTTTCTTCATCACCTTCTGGAGCTCTTTTGACTCGGGAGTAGTGGATCCAGGTTGGTCGCTCTTTTACTCGAACAACTGTGAAGGTAGTCAGCAACACCTGGAAAGGTCCTTCCCACTTTTCTTGCAGAGGTTTACCTAGAAGATTCTTAACATATACCCAATCACCAGGACTGAATGGATGTAGTTTACAATCAGGCTGTTTTGGTTGGTGTTCTAGCACCACCGTAGTATTTTTATCAAATTGTTTTCCTACAGCAATAACATAATCATATACATATTGATTGACTATTTGATCTACTGCTTCACTATTTACAATCTGCATCGCGTCGGGTTGGCCATACAAAATCTCAAATGGACTCAGTTTTTCTTTTGATCTTGGTTTGACCCTTAATCTAATCAGAGCAATAGGTAAAGCTTGATACCATTGAAAGTTTGTTTCTTGGCATATTTTAGCAATTTGTTGTTTAATGAGATGGTTCATTTTTTCTACTTGCCTGCTTGCCTGAGGTCTGTAGGGCGTATGCAACTGCCATTTGATTTGTAATGCTTTATTTACTGCTCGTATAACCTTTGCACAAAAATGTGATCCTCTGTCTGAGGAAATGCTCCTAGGCACCCCAAATCATGGTATTATCTCGTTCAACAGTACCTTGAGCACTTCCCTTTCTTTATTTGTTCTGCATGGGAAAGCTTCAGGCCAACCAGAAAATGTATTTGTCAAAACTAGGAGGTATTTGTACCCCCCTTTTCTTGACAATTCAGAGAAATCAATTTGCCAAACCTCACCTGGGAAGTTTCCTTTGTTTATTACCCCTTGTTGTACTTTAGTCCCAGTATTTGGGTTATTTTTCAGGCAACGCTCACATCAAGATGTAACCTGTTTTATTGCACTGAACAGTTTTGGTCCTGCTACTCTAGTTTTTAAATGTTGATAAAGCAGATCTAGGCCCCAATGAGTCTTGTCATGTTCTGCTTTTACAAATTGCCATATCATTTTTCCTGGTAACACTAACTGTCCCGTTTTCAACTGGTCCCACCCATTGTCCAATAGCTTACCTCCATTTTTGTGTATCCACTTGTGGTCTGTCTCTTGGTATTCTGGTTGAAAATCTGTGTCTAATTTCTCTGGTACTAAAACTGCTACTGCTAATTCTCTGCTTCTTGCAGCAGCCAATTTAACTTCTGCATCAGCTTTCCCGTTACCTATTTCTGGAACTGTGTTACCCTTCAGGTGTCCTTTACAATGCATTATAGCCACCTGTGCTAGGAGCTGGACGGCCTCTAGCAATTGAAGGATTTCTTCTGCGTGTTTTACAGCTTTTTCTTGGGCAGTCACTAGTCCTCATTCTTTCCAGATCGCTCCATGGGCATGTACAACAGAGAAGGCATACTTGGAATCTGTCCAGATGTTTATTCGTTTTCCTTTTGCCAGTTCAAGAGCTCGGGTGAGAGTTACCAGTTCCGCTTTCTGGGCTGACATTCCTGCAGGTAGAGGATTTGATTCAATCGCCTCTTCTGTTGTAGTAACTGGGTAGCCAGTCATTCTTACACCTTGTTTCATGAAGCTGCTGCCATCCGAAAACCAATCATCTGCATCTTGAAGCGGTTCTTCTTTAAGGTCCGGGTGGCTGGAGTACACTGCTTCAATGGTCTCTAGGCAGTCATGCTCAAGCGGTTCAGCTGACATCCTTCCTTCTAGGAATGAGGCTGGATTGACAATGTTAGTCACCTGAATGGTCACATCATCTGATTCAGCCAGGACGGCCTGGTATTTCAGGAACAGGGAAGGTGATAACCAATGGTTACCCTTCTGTTCCAGTACTGTTGATACAGTGTGGGACACTAACACAGTCATTTTCTGCCCCATTGTAAGTTTTCTGGTTTCTTCTATATTCACAACCACTGCAGCTACTGCCCTCAGGCAGGTGGGCCATCCTTTGCTCACTTCATCCAACTGTTTGGAGAAGTAGGCTACTGCTCTCTTGTACGGCCCCAGCTGCTGAGCCAGGACCCCTAAAGCCATCCCTTGATGTTCATGTGAGAACAGCCAAAAGGGCTTCGTTACATCAGGCAAACCTAACGCTGGAGCCTTCATGAGTTCTTGTTTTAATTGTTTGAAGGCTTTGTCTGCTTCGGGGGTCCAAATTATGTTATTTTTGGTTACTTTCAGCAGCTCGTACAAAGGTTTCGCAAGTACTCCATACTGATATATCCACAAACGACACCAACCTGTCATTCCTAGAAAGGCTCATAGGTCTCTCACTGTTTCTGGTCTGGGTGTCTGGTCGATGGCTTCTTTCCTTGCTGTTCCTAGGGATCGCTGTCCTCCGGAGACTTCATATCCTAGGTACACCACTTTTTCTTGCACTAGCTGTGATTTCTGTTGGGACACTTGATAACCGTTTAGGTCTAAGAAGTTTAAAAGAGAAATTGTCCATTGTACACATTCTTCTTCTGTTTCTGTTGCTATTCATAAGTCATCTACATATTGTAGAAGAATGCCATCTCCCGGTGGCTGTTTCCATTGTTCTAATTCTTTGACCAATTGATTACCAAATAAAGTTGGCGAGTTTTTGAACCCCTGGGGTAACACGGTCCAAGTTATTTGTGTCCTTCTCCCACTACTGGCTGATTCCCATTCAAATGCAAATATCTTTTGGCTTTCTGGGGCCAATGTGAGACAGAAAAATGCGTCTTTTAAATCTAATACTGTAAACCAAATCAAACTGTCTTTTAATTTTGTCAAGAGTGTATAGAGATTGGCCACTACTGGGTAAATTGTCTTTGTTATCTCATTTACAGTTCTGAAATCTTGAACTAGCCTGTAGGTTCCATTTGGTTTCTTAACTGGGAGAATTGGGGTGTTATAATCTGATTCACATTCTATTAGAAGTCCTAGTTTCAGGAAATTTTCAATTATAGGTTCAATCCCTTTTCTGTCTTCTAGTGTCAATGGGTATTGTTTCCTGACTACTGGTTTTGCTCCTGGCAGTAGTTCTATTTGAATGGGGGTTACTTGTTTTGATCTGCCAGGTACACTGGTAGTCCACACTAAGGGATATACCTGATCTAAAATTTGACTGATGTTTTGATTGCTTTGCTCTGGTTCTATGCAGCTCATGGCCAAACTCAGGGCTGTTATTAGTTGTTCTTCATTTACCTGAAATTCAAATTTACCTTTGTCAAATTTAATCATGGCTCCCAGGTTTTCCAATAAATCTCTCCCCAGTAAAGGCTTTGGGGAATTAGGTAGATATAACAATTGATGTACTCCCATTTGTTTTCCAATTTTGTACTTGAGGGGTTTTAGAAAGAAAGCTCTTTCTGCTTGGCCTGTTGCTCCAATGACTTGAACAAATTCACCACTTTTAGGTACTAGTTCTTGATTTAAAACAGAAAATGTAGCTCCAGTGTCAATTAGGAAATCTAATTCCTTTTCATTTTCCCCTAGCCCAACTCTGACCAATGGATCCGCCAAGGGTAAATCCATTGGTCCCCTTCATTCTCCATTTTGATGAGTGATGACAGCTCCTGAGTTTTTATTTGCCAACTTAGGGCATTCTTGTTTCCAATGGCCCATTTGTAGGCAATAAGAACACTGATTCTGTCCTGTTCTTGGCTGTTGGGGGAGGAAGCCTCCTCTTCCCCTTGAAATCTGGCCTCTGCCCCGCCCCCTTATGTCTGGTCCTGAGGAATTTGGATTTTGGATCATAGCAGCTGCTATTGCCTTCACTAACTTTCTATCTTCCTTTTTCTCTCTGTTGTTAAATACTTTCCAAGCTTCATTCATTAACACCTCTAAGTCTTTATTGGCAGGATGATCTATCTTTTGCAACCTTTTTCTAATATCAGGATTACTTTGTCCCATTAGTAACCCTACTAGTTGTAGTTTACCTTCTTTTGATGCCGGGTCTACGGTAGTGTATTTTCTCATAGCACCTCTAAGTCTGTCTAAAAATGCTGTGGGGGTTTTGTCTCGTCCCTGTCTTACTTCATACAAAACTGCCCAATTCACTGATCTAGGTATGGCATTTCTTAATCCTACCAGGATTAAACTTCTATATTGTTCTAGCATTTTATAGTGTGCTGGGTTATTTGGGTCCCAATTAGGGTTTTGTCTTGGAAAAATGTCATCTATGTCCCCTCTTAAAACATTTGTAGCAATCTGCGCTTCTACATTTTTCCTAGCTGTGTTGATTAGAAGTTCTTTCTCTGTTTCTGTCAGTTCTGATAACATCAGATCTATGTCTGCCCAGGCTATATCTTGGTTTTTCGCAATCAGTTCAAACCTTTTAGTCACTTTCTCAGGATCTTCTCTAATTTTTTTTGACCTCTTCTCTCCAGCTATTTAAGTCACTTGCAGAAAAGGGGGCTTTTACTCGTCTGATTGCCTGTCGGCGTATGGCGCAATGGTGCCACCGTGTGGTTTTCCTCTGTTTTGGATCTTGTTCTGACCCCAGTTTTACTTTTGGCCTTTTGTCCTGCAGCTTGACCAAGGTGTGTACTACTCACCCCTTCCTCTGGATCTTCTACACTCTCTGCTATACTTTCCAAATTGTCTGCATCTAATCCGGATTCCTGTGGGCTGCCTGGTCCTTGCCTAGCTTGTTCTGTTCTTCTAAAGGGTACTAGTTGTAATTCTTGAAAATCCAAAATACTCTCCTCATCACTATTTCTTCTTCCTAATCTGAGACACGGCTGTCCTATGCTGCAAGTGTCACAATAATGTTTTTTTGGTTTATGCTTTTTCTGATCCTTTTCCAATGCTAAGACAAAAGGATCTTGGGGTGGGATATTTATCCTGCAGTTTTTCTGCCACTCGGGTTTATTTCTCAAGGTGAAAAACGTCTGCGTACATGACCTCATCCCACTTCTGTTCTCTGCGGAGGAACAGCATTAGCTGTAATATTGTGTTATAATTAAGGCTCCCCTCTCGTGGCCACTTTTCACCATCATCTAATGTATACAGTGGCCATAAATTCTGGCAGTATTGTAAAAGTGTTCTTTTACTTAAATTTCACCCTGGGATTCCACCTAATTCTTTCCAATGTTTCAGAATGCATCCCAGAGGTGTCTTGATATTTATTTCTTTACTCACTCTGCTCCCCATTGTTAAGGGTGTATCTATTTGTGGTTTGAGCCACGTTAGAAATCTAAAATCCAATTTTCAGGCTTCCCCCACCCCTTCCCACAATTATCCTAACACCGGAGAGAAACTTTCAGATCAGAGGCTTCTATAGGGGAAGGGGAAGTATATACATTTATTTACACAAATAAATACTATACAAACTAAAGACAACTATATATATATTACATTACTATCAATCAGTCCTTTCAAGCCCCTCCTTTAAGTTTAGTCCAGGAAAGAGCCTTTTCAAGGTTGGAAAGTAACCAGTCCCTCTGTGGGAGTGTTCTGGGCCTGAACGCTCCCCCCTCACCAAGTTCCAGTTGTTTTGTTGTAGTCTCTCCTCCTCATGAAGTCCAGGAAGATAGCTTTGAGTCCTTGCTCTCCTGCTGCTGTGTGATCTCTCTCTCTCTCATCCCTTGATTCGTAGGCTGCTGCAGTGTAGTTCTGCTTATCAAGCGTCCACGCCCTGGCATGTGGATTTCTCCTCGGGTTTTCGGTTGTCCTGCGTGGCAGAGACATCCTCCGGGTCCCTTTCTCTCTCTCTGGGGGGTCCGTCTCCAGTTTCGCTTGGGACTCTTCTCCCGAGCGCCAGGCCTACCTCCACGGCTCGTCCACTTGGTTCAGCTTCAATGCTGAGCCTCTCCTCCACTTTCCAGCAGAGGGAAAGGAAAAGCCCCCCTCCACAGTTTAGCTGTAGAAAAGGAGGGGGGAGAGGGCTTGGCTGCAAAAGCCTGCCTCTCTCCTCTTACCTCAAGTGCTGTGATCTCTTCCTTCACAGCACATACTCCAAATGCTGCTTCCAACTCCAGTTCAAGCAGAGTTGGGGGGTCGCAGGGCCCCCCTCTTCCCCCTGGAGGGGAGAGAGGGAGCCCAGCCACCCCCTGACCTTCTCCACCTACACGCAGCAGACACCAACAGCAGAACTCTTGCCAACAGCTTCCGGTGCTGTGTATATATGATTTTGAGCAGAAGCGAACAACATGAGTGGTGATTGGCTCTTCAGGGAACACTGCCCTGGCACCCAATCACCTCTGAGTCCCCCTCTTCTCGAGGGGGGGTCAATCTCAAACCATGACACTTTGTACTGATTATTACTGACAAGTATTAATCCCCCAATGAGAGACCGTCACCGGATTGTCCAACTATCCGAGCGTCAGTAATGTGCCAGCTGACCCAGGGATCGTGTTCCCAAAGCGGTTCCCAATCGCAAATATTCTGAATTACTACAGGATCATACCCTAATTTGTTTCCTCTCTCAACTAATTGTGTTGCAAACCCACGCAAATGATACAGTATTACACAAAGCAATTCTTGTCATTGGGGTCTCTGCTCAAGATCTAGCCGAGCTAAGCTTCCACCAATGTCTTCCTCATCTAATTGAGTGACTTCCTCTATAGAATCGAACTCTAGTTCAAGACTTAGAACTTTCCTTAATCTGTTCCACCACCTTAAAGTGTTTCTCAATTTATTCCACCACTTCATGGAAAATTTTCTATTTCTTAAACTTGTGTGGTCAGGTTGCATTACCACATAAAGTCACAAGATGTCGCTGTAGACTACGAAATACACAGGCTAGAAAACAAGTTTTACAGCGGATTTGAGTGAATCTTTAAAATTACGTACCGATTAGTTGTTTGACAAAAATATCTCGCCCCCTTGGTTTCTTCCAAGCTTTGGTTACCACCACCTAATACGATACAAATTCATAGTTTGATTTAACCTAAAATATATCTATTATAATGATTGCATAGGGTTCTTACATATAATGAGCAATTACAGAATGGACAAATTCTAATTCTAGGTTTCAGGCAGCTCGATAAGGCTTCAATTACTCGTATAGGAAACAAACCTTAATTTTTAGCATAGAATAAAACAGCATGTAAAGTGACACAAACAAAGAAAACACACCACGTATTATCTTTAGTTGTTTTGCATTCCAGAAATTCCTTAGCAGGACAAGAAGAAAACCGAAAGGAAGCTCAGGGTCCTAGCTCCCAGTAAAGGAAACTTAGGATTGTCAGCCTCCCAAATCTTCAAGTCAAAATGAACAATATTTGGCCAAATACAATACAATGCAAACCAAATCTGGGATATACCAGATAGGGGCTGTTTCCCCTTTTGGAAGGCGTCCCTTGCAATTAACCCTGCGAGGACAGCATCCTGTCTCATCTTACGAGCAGCAAAGGTATTTATTTCGAGCAATGTTGGGGTGCTAGGCAGCTAATGCTGCACAAACTAGCTCCGAAGTTCTCAGTGAAAAGTCAGGTAATTTATACAGTTTTCATGAGTGATTACAACATCTATACATGCATATTCATTTAATTTCACAATCTAATTATCATATTCATAATAGGCAGAGTCTAGGCAGAGCTTGAGGCAGAGTCGTCCTTTTGGGGAGTCCTCTGGTGGTCATTCCGGCCCTTCAGCCTCAAGAGGGTCGTCTCTTTCACTCCTCTTCGTCATGAACTTTTCAACTTTTCCTGACTATGTACTGGGAGCTTGCGAAAACCCCCTGATTCAGCTCGTTTATCTCCCCGGATGTCCATTCTATCTAATTCATGACTACTAAGTTGTCCTTTCTGTTATCTTTTCATTAGTATAGAACATACATAGGCAGAGCTCTCGGAACAGGGTACCACTTGTCCCTTAACATTAATGTTGCATTCCTCAGAGCGAGGGTCTGTAACATCCCCTCAGAACAGAATTCCATCATCTCAGAACCCTTGCTCGGTTTCACTTACAGCTTACACAAGGTGGCAAGAATGCATTTTAAAAGAAACAAGGTGATTGTGGCAGAGGTGGATGCACAATGGCAGGCAGATTTGGTGGATATGCAACAGTTTTCCAAGCACAAGGATGGTGTTAAGTACATATAATACTGATATACATATTACTAAAACATATCTGGGGCTTTTGGTCTAAAAGACAAAACAGGTTATTAAATAGCTTGGACCTTTAAAAGCATTTTTATCAGGGGTCACATGCTTCAGAAATTATAGTCTGACTGAAGAAAAGCAGTTTTAAACTAGCCTTTAAACAAACTGCTGTAGCAGTTCAACGTAAATCACTTTTGTTACTAATAATAAACTTGCATCATAAATAACACCTTCTGTGACAGTCTCCAGATCTTTACATATAAGACTATGACAACAGTGGTAAAGATTATAAGTGCCTCCAACAATACGACAACAGGGTGAGTGAGGAGATGGAACAAAACATTAGCATTTGGTTTCCAAGCAGATATTATGTCATACCAATGTGCTTCATCTACAGTGACTACACTCTGAGCAATTTTAAGTATATTCCCATTGTTACCCAACACTATGGAGACAGGCAAGTTCTTTAGGGAACCTTGGTAGAATGAGGACTGGCCACAGGGTTGTGGTTATAATTTGTTACATGGAAATTTTAACAATCAGCATAGCTTCTTGTTACACAAAATTTTTAGCAATTGACATAGCTTACAGTTAAACAGAATTTCTAGTAATTAGCATAGCTTTCTTATTATGTAGAGTTTTCAGTTACATAGACTTTTTAGTTACTTGGACCCTCTGCAAATCGGGTCAAATTCTTAATAATCATTGCGTGATACAATAATCATAATCTAGACTTAGACCTTACCTAAAAGAACATGAGTCATTCACTCAGTCAACAGAAGACAACAATGGAGGCATCTCTGACCACCAGGGGATCATGGGTTTTGCCATCCAGCCTAAGTCCCACTTGTAGCTGCTTGATTTTATAGGCAGTATCTCACGTGCGGTTATGCTTCCCTGTTGCGTAATGGGTGTCACCATATCCTGGCAACAATATTGGTGGGCAAATGCTCTTATCACTACTTTGACAGTAGTTTTGCCTGGTCTATAATGGGGGTCACCACATCCTGATAACAACACTGGTGAGCAAATGGTCTTATCACAGTACTGAAAAAGGGGGAGAGAAGGGGACATGATACGTGATCAGCATGCTTACATATTATGACTGCCTGAGAAAATGGCATTGATTATGCTAACCATATTACCAGGGGTCAAGAGCAGGGGGTACTGGTCACACTTAGATCCCTACCTCTCGGTGTGCATCCAGGTCTCCTAACAGTTTTGTGATTTGTGTCTCTAATTCTGCTTAGCTTTGGAAGATGCTGTTTAGGTATCCCCCAACTTCAGTCAGGTACTATCCATTGAATACTTTCTTTAGACAAGTTTTTCACATCCACCTGTGCGAATACTCAGGCATTATAAGTGCAATTACCAATTATAGATACAGTAGCATTGGTTTTACATTCTTGCATGGGCTGAAATGAACAAGTTTCATCTTCCCACTGTTGCCTTTAAGAATCGGTCATGAGGGAGCCAAAAATAGACTCACTAGGCAACTATTAGTAGAGATAAGGTATGGAGCAGTTTTAATAGAAGACCTTCAACTGCAGGGGTACAGAGACGCTCACGTGCATGTGTCCAGGGGTTCCGCAATTTAAGGTATTGTCCATCCCATTCCAGATCTATCCGCCCCCCAGTTCTGGCCCTGGCACGCCCCCTGGAAATTGAGTCAGATGTCCTGAGACCCCCCCTTCCTCATCTTCCTCTTCGTCACAGCACGTCCAGTCCTTGGAGCTCCTCCAAAGTTCTGGGTTTTGAAGGTTGTTTTGTCTGTGGGGTATCTTGTTGTTCAAGCCAGGGTGCAAATGTTCTTAAACAGAATGAAGGCCTACCTTGAGGGAAGTCTAAACACGGTAAAGGAATTTAGAAAGTTCTATATGAAATGGGGAAAAGGGTTTGGGTAAGTGGAAACTACTGTGCTAAAGTGTAAGGGATTATAGAGGTACATTAAAATCTACATTTACTACACAACTACTAAAATTTACAAAAAGCTAAAAATCAAAAAAATCCATAGGCATCACCACTCTACTGGTAGAGCTACAGATTACACAAAGACTACCATTCCAATTAGTGGTTACAAATTGTTTTTCTCTAAAACATAGAAGTGTACAAATATATTGAATTCTGCTATTGATACAAGTCAGCCACAATGTGGGGTTATTGTGCATATATCCGTTTCTATTCTGTTTTAATTATATTATCTTACTATTCGCTATCACTTTTTAAACTTTCATATATGCTTGCTTAACCTTCAATTCTCTCAATGTTTAACCACTTAAGTACAGGTAACACTTGGTTTCCCTTCTGTTTTAAACTTCTTACCTTCTTAGTTTTCTTTTGTTAGTTACATATTTGTTTAAAAGAATATTATTGAAATCAACAATTTTATCACTGGGTTTCGTTGTTTCTTTTCAAGTTGCTGTTCTTCAAAGGATCACACATTAAAAAAAACCCAAAAATATTTACCAAGGCCATTAAGTTGTTATAGTTTGGCTTTAACTGACACTGCTGAAACTATTTCATGGGAGAGTCTACACGACACCAGGCCTGCTGGTGACAGATGGGGTACACCTGTCTCAAAGGGAGAAAAGGATCTTTGCGCAGGAGTTAGCAGGGCTTGTTGAGAGAGCTTTGAACTAGATCTGAAGGAGGAAACCAGAGATAAGGCTGGGGGCAGCACACCAGAGTTTGAGGAGGAATGTTGGGCTAGTGAGGTCCTTTGGTCCACCATCTCAGTGGAGATCCGTGCAGAAGCAAAGACGCAAGGGGTATTGATGTGTTAGAAACCATGGAAGTGCCTGAGAACAGTCACATAGGAATTAGGGCTTCTCCCCCCAAAAAGGTGGAAGGTTCAATAGCCCAACTGAAATGCATCTACAGCAATGCACACAACAAACAGGAGGAACTGGAAGCCATTGTGCAGCAGGAAAACTATGACATAGTTGCCATCTCATGGTGGGATGACTTGGACAACTGGAGTATTGATGGAGGGGCATAAACATAAGGCATACAGGCCAATGTGGTCAGCCATATGTTCAATTTATTATTTAATTAAGTCAACTTTTATACAGTTTAGTTTGTTTGGGGCACATGCTTACAACAAGGTGATTGGATAGCTCAGTCTGTGCACGCGTCTCATGTCTCCAGTTCATTGGACCTGATGTTCTGTCCACGCGATCTGAAGTCATACTTGGAATGTAGAGGCCTTCATAATTAGGAACTTTCTGAAAACTGCAGGTGCACCCTTATCTATACTTTCTCAAGGCTTTCTTGCTCTAAACATACCATGTTCTCAAACCTTATAATTAGACACACAGCTAACAAGTATAAACATTGCATATTTTCACACAGTCTATAAGCATAAACATTACAGCTTACAGCTTCTAGTCATGTCAAGCAAGGCCTACAGAAATGCAATGGAAATTGTTCACAATTTGAATCCTGCAACACTGGAGTGCTGCAATGGATGGCTAAAAACTCTTCAGAAGGGACAAGCAAGGAAGGAGAGGTGATGGGGTAGCCCTGTATGTTAGGGAGTGTTTTGACTGTCTAGAGTTTGATGACAGTGATGAAAGGATCAAGTGTTTATGGGTAAAAATCAGGGCACGACCAACAAGGCATTACCCCACCCAACCAAGATGAAGACCTGGGCGTAATATTCCAATATCCTTCTGGACAAAATGTCCAGCATACAGCTAGATAAATACATAATGTGATGGCTCACGGGTCAGGTGCAAAGGATGTAAATGGGGTGACATCAGGCTGGCGACCAGTCACTAGTGGGGTTCCACAGGGCTCCGTTTTAGGGACAGTGCTCTTTAACATCTTCATAAACGACTTGGATGCAGGACTCGAAGGTATACTGGGTAAGTTTGCCGGTGACACTAAATTGGGAGGAGCTGTTGTCTCCCTCGAGGGCAGAGAGGCCCTGCAGAGAGACCTTGACAAATTAGGGGGCTGGGCAATCACCAACCATAGGAAGTTTAACAAAGACAAGTGCTGGATTCTGCACCTGGGATGGGGCAACCCTGGATATATGGACAGACTGGGGAACGAGAGGCTGGAGAGCAGTGTTGCGGAAAGAGATCTGGGGGCCCTGGTCGACGGCAAGTTGAATGTGTCAGCAGTGTGCCCTGGCAGCCAGGAGACCCAACTGTGTCCTGGGATGCATCAGGCACAACATCGCTAGCCAGTCAAAGGAGGTGATTGTCCCACTCTACTCTGCACTGGTGCGGCCTCACCTCAAGTACTGTGTGCAGTTTTGGGCACCATAATATAAGAAGGATATTAAGCTATTAGAGAGCATCCAAAGGAGGGAAACAAAGACGGTGAAGGGTCTAGAGGGGAAACCATATGAGGAGCGGCTGAGGGCACTTGGTTTGCTCAGCCTGGAGAAGAGGAGATGAGCAGAGACCTCATAGCTGTCTACAGTCTCCTCACGAGGGGAAGCGGAAGGGCAGGCACCAATCTCTTCTCTCTGGTGACCAGTGATAGGACCCGAGGGAACAACATGAAGTTGTGCATGGGGAGGTTGAGGTTGGATATTAGGAAAAGGTTCTTCACCCAGAGGGTAGTTGGGCACTGGAACAGGCTCCCCAGGGAAGTGGTCACAGCACCAAGCCTGACAGAGCTCAAGTAGCATATTGCAAAACCATTTATGGGGATTGGTTGTAAGTTAAAAAATCTGTGCCTCTGCTCAAATTGTCACTGTGTATAGATCAAAAGACAAATTTCAGAAAGGTTATGAGCAGATGTTCATGGATGAAATTTTCATAGTAGCTTAAGTTGTGAGAAGGGGACAGATACTCATGTACCGCTTAATAGACTATGGCCATGAAGCAATCAAGGGGATATTTTACCCTGAAAACCTTCAAAAGGTTAATCCTGATGAGGACAGAATCTACAAAATTGAGGTAATTGCTGCAAAAGGGAAACAAAGAAAGAAACAGCTGCTCATAAAGAGGCATGAGTGGCCCCAGAAATTTAACAGCTGGATAGAAGCCTCCCAAGTCCAGGATGTCTAGTGACCGGGATAGCAGTGGGGAAAAAAGAAAGATTGCAGACAAGGGGTTTTACACGCTGCCCAGCCGTCAGTGCCAGAAATTTCCTACAAAACGCCAACTCAAACTTCACCTCACAGCTGGTGAGATCCCTGGAGCTCTCAGGCGAGTGAGAGGTGGGGCTTGTGGAAATGCCAGTACTCACACATATGGAATAACATTGACAAAGACACCATCTTTAAAATAGCGCTGCAGGGCAAGATATGGCAGTATACTTTGCGGAAAGGCTGTTATCCAGCCCTCTCCATGTTGATGGAGATCAGTCTTGTTATGAACAATCTTATTAACCTCCACAACAAAGCTTCAGCCATTGCCTCTCCAGCCATAGGTCTAGTTGTGGTTTAACCCCGGTAGGCAGCTAAGCACCACACAGTCACTCACTCACTCCCCCCCACAGTGGGATGGGGTAAGAATCGGAAGGGTAAAAACGCAAAAACTCATGAGTTGAGATAAAGACCATTTAATAAGTAAAAAACAAAACCCAAAAAGAAACACAACGAAGAAAAACAAACCCAAGAAAAATAAGTGATGCAAAAACCCCAACAATTGCTCACCACCAGTCAACCGATGCCCAACCAGTCCCCAGTCTTAATGGCAAACTTCCCCCCTCACAGTTTTTATTGCTGAGCATGACAGCATATGGTATGGAATATCCCATTGGTCAGTTTGGGTCAGCTGTCCTGACTGTGTCCCTTCCCAACTTCTTGCACACCCTCCAGTCTACTCACTGGCAGGGCAGTGTGTGAAGCAGAAAATGCCTTAATGCTGTGTAAGCACCGTTCAGCAATTGCTAAAACATGGGTATGTTATCAACACTGTTTTCATCACAAATCCAAAACATAGCACCATACAAGCTACTATGAAAAAAATTAACTCCATCCCAGCCAGACCCAGGACACTGGTCTGCCATCCTGTCATAAGGAAAACAAAGCTTAAAATAAATGAAAATCCTTGATACTTTTCCTACAACTGGGAAAATAGAACATATTTTGGGGGCTTCTCCAGGGATTGCTGCTAAGAAATTTCCCTTTGTGGCAGACATCACTGGAGGGTTTAACTTGCTCTGCCTCTACACGGACATTATAGAGCACTAGCTTGCCGGGGACTTTTTGTTTCCATTATTGTGCTGTGTTCCAAACAGCAGTAATAACAATGAGACCGTTATGGTGACATATGATAAACCATACTGTGCCTGTAAGCACAACAAGCATGTCTCATTTTGCTTTGTGAAGGTGATTGTGAAGCTGTATCTGTGGACCCAGAAGTCTGAAATTTTAGAAACCATGCCAAATGGGTAGTGGTAAACAACTATCAGGAGCTGGCCTTGTACATGAATTAACACAGAGCCCAGGCCGACAATGGTGCCCCTGGTTTTCAAAGCATTCCTGCTATGTGTGGGATGGACACTGGAAGTACATTCCACAGCCTTTTTTTCTAAACATTCTGCTTTGGAAAAGGGTTTTGGAAATTATTAAGCCACATGTTAAAAGTATCATTCAAGGCATTGCAACAGATGTATTTGAATGCATTTCCAAGAACGTCCTGGACAAACCAGAAACACCAACAAAGCAGGAGGTCTTGAGGGTTGATTATATTCAAAGAAAGAGCTTTCAAAGAAAGAGAGCTGCTTCATGCCCCCAGAGGGAAGGCTGACCCCAGCCACTTAAAAGAGAAAGGATGGGTTGTGCCAGGCAGCAGTCTGACTAGGACAGGAAGAAGAAAAAGAACAAGACAGGCTGAACGGTGCAAAATAAATGGAAAACCTAAAGAATGGAGGTCCATTCTGCTGCTAGAAAAGGAGCTATATTTTGACAGGGATACTTTTTGTTCATAGCTTCTCAGAAGCATTCCTTGACTTGCTTCTCCATTACAGACATGACACATTATCCACACATTTCTCCATGAGGCTCTTCTACAAAGACGCAGCCAGGCAGCAGGAAGCAGTCACACTGGACAGTGTCGGTAATCAGAGGTTTAGGGAATGCTTGGCTCTGATAGCCCAAGTTATCCCCATAATCTCATTCCTGTATGATCTGAAGGCCTCCCTCAAAATTTTCACATCTTTCTGGCAATAGTAACACCGTTCTTTTTGAAAGTCAGAAATCTTTTTCTGATTAGCTGTATATCATGCCAAGAATTGTGTTTTCTCCTCAAGCATCATGCTGTGTGCCCCATAATACCCCAGTTGTGGAAGAGGGCCCACATAACTTTGATTTTCAGCAGTATTGCAAAAATGGGGGAAATAACCTTTGCACTCCTCAATATCCAGCACACGGGGAAGGTTGTTTAGTTACATGGGTAAAAAATGTGAAGAGTCTATGAAACAGATACTCATCAAGGAAATGTCCATGCTCATGAGTTTACCACCTCCACTGCACATGCATTCTTTCCTTCAGAAGCTTACTAACAACAAATTAGGCTTCATAGCCTTTGACATTATACACTAGCAAAGTGTAGGCCTGAAACTTTGTGTCCATAAACAACCAAAGTTGGCAAGGCACATGTCCCCTTTAAACTCCCATTCTCCTTCACGTTTCCTTTCTTCTCTGTGGTGGGTTGACCTTGGCTGGCCATCAGGTGCCTACCAAGTCACTCTCTCACTCCACCTCCTCAACAGCACGGGGGAAAAAACACGATGAAAAAGCTCATGAGTTGTCATGGGCAAAACAGACTTACCTTGGAGAAGATTGATTTAATTTATTGCCAACTAATAACAGAGTAGGATAGTGAGAAATAAAAATAAAAACACCCTCCCCCTACGTCTCCCTTCTCCCTTCTTCCAAGGCTCAGCTTCACTGCCAAATCTTCTACCTCCTTCCTCCCAAGCAGCGCAGGGGGATGAGGAATGGGGGTTGCAGTTTGTTCATAACGCTTCAACTCTGCCACTCCTTCCTCCTCACGCTCTTCCAGCATGGGGTACTTTCCACAGGCTACAGTTCTCCACAAATTTCTCAAATGCAGGTCCTTCCCATGGGTTGCAGTTCTTCAAGAACTGCTCCAGCGTGTGTCCTTTCCATGGGGTACAGTTCTTTGGGAGCAGGCTGCTCCAGCGTGGGTCCCCCACAGGGTCACAGGTCCTGCCAGAAGACTTGCTCCTGTGTGGGCTACTCTCCACAGGCTGCAGCTTCCTTCAGAGCATGACCACCTGCTGTGGCGTGGGGTCCTCTATGGGCTGCAGGGTGGATGCTCTACAGTGGACCTCCGTGGGCTGCAAGGGTGCAACCTCCATGCCACCATGGTCTTCACCACAGGCTGCAGGGGAATCTCTGCTCTGGCACCTGGATTCAAAGGAGAGATTCCTTCTTAGAATCATAGAATGGCTTGAGTTGGAAGGGACCTTAAAGATCACCTAGTTCCAAACCCCCTGTCATGGATAGGCACACCTTTCACTAGACCAGGTTGCTCAGAGCTCCATCCAGCCTGGCCTTGAACACTTCCAGAGATAGGGCATCCAAAGCTTCTCTGGGCAACCTGTTCCACTGCCTCATCACCCTCACAGTGAAGAATTTCTTCCTAATATCTAATCTAAACTTACACTCTTTCAATTTAAGCCATTCCCCCTTGTCCTGTCACTACATGGTCTTGTAAATAGTCTCTCTCCATCTTTCTTGTAGGCTCCCTTCAGGTACTGGAAGGTCGCAATTAGGTCACCCCGAAGACTTCTCTTTTCCAGGTCAAACAATCCCAATTCTCTTAACCTTTCCTCGTAGGAGAGGTGCTCCGTCCCTCTAATCA
>NW_020925472.1:0-418 GCF_003984885.1 Neopelma chrysocephalum
CCAGGTGGGAAGCAGAGGGGAGACAGGGCGAGCTGTGGGTAGGTGGGACGGCCACTGCTCCACCCCCTGCCCCTGGAGCCTTTGTCAGTCTCTGGGCCACAGCAAAATGGCGGCGGCCGAAGGCACGGCCTGCCCCAAAATGGCGGCTGGACCCACGACCTGCCCCAGACTGCAACTGCTTATGTATTTGTTGGGGAGAAATGTACTAACTATATGTTAACGAATTAAATATTTTAGGGAGATAAATTGACTACATGTTAACTACTTCTCTATTTGAAGGGTATAAAGGAACTAACTACATGTTAACTACCTACATGTCCGTGGAGCTACTACATCTTAAATATTTAAATATTTTGGTGGATCAGTGCACTAACTACATATTATGTACTCATCTATTTTGGGGGCATCTATGCACTAA
>NW_020925472.1:428-2714 GCF_003984885.1 Neopelma chrysocephalum
TCAGGGCCTTGGTAAAGGTTGTCAGGCCCTAGGTGAAGGTTGTCAGGCCCTAGGTGAAGGTTGTCAGGGCCTCGGTGAAGGTGGTCAGGCCCTAGGTGAAGGTTGTCAGGCCCTAGCTGAAGGTTGTCAGGGCCTTGGTGAAGGTTGTCAGGCCCTAGGTGAAGGTGGTCAGGCCCTAGGTGAAGGTGGTCAGGCCCTAGGTGAAGGTTTTCGGGGCCTAGGTGAAGGTTTTCAGGGTGTTTTTTCTCCAGGCAGGAGCTCGTGTGCTCCCAGGGTTCCAGCAGCTGCTGCAGGAAGTCCCTCCTGGTCCACCCTGACAGGGCTTCCTCTCAAAACCATGCTCTTCTTCCTCCTCCTTGTTTGTATCGCCCTTGTCACCTTCCTCTTCATTTCCTTCACGTGTCCCCAGATTTCCTTCACCTCTTTGTATCTCCTCCGTATCGTGAGCACGGTTTGGATAGATGACCTCCTCCTCCTCCTCGCCTCTTCGAGGGCTCTCCTGGCCACTGCTCTCTGGTACATGGCTGCTATTCTGCGGCTGAACCAGAGCGCCAAGAGCAGGCCCAGGCCTGCAGCAGGAGCCGAGAAGTGCCACTGCTGCAGGGCAGCCCAGAGCAGGGCTCCCCCGGCACGCAGAGTGCGCTCCAGGGGGCCCTGCTCCAGCTCCTGCTGCAGCCGACTCATCTCCCTCTGGAGATAGTCTGCGCGCAGCTCCATGCGCTCCCGCGTGACCTCATCCAAGCCGTCGCTCACCAGCTGCGGGTACTGGATGAGGCTCTGCAGAAGCAAAGCAAGAAACATTGTCCGAGCCATAGCGTGCAGGAGAGAGAGAGTAGGGGGTACCCACTCCCTGCCTCTGCCCAGACTGGACTGCGGCAGTGCTGCCTGCGGTGGCCATTTATACCTGCCTCCATTGTGACACGTCCCATGTGATGTCACAGGCGCCAGAGGCATCACAACCAGGCCAGCCCCGCCCTTCGTGCCCCCCCCCCCCGGCTCAGCCACTGCCAGTGGGCAACCAGAGCCCCGACAGCCACCAAGTGCAGCCCCAGCGGCAGGGAATGGGCCCCCAGGGGCTCCCTTCCCAAAGCGGGCAGAAGCCCCCAGTCCCTTGTCAAATGTAACAGTGGGGGACATGGCCCTTGGATGCTTTGCTCCTTGAGATCCCCTGCTGTGGGATGGGATAAGTTCCCTTGGGGCTGACCTCTGGGCTTGTGGGGGTGCTGCTGGAGCCTTTGGGACACCCCGGGGTGCTTGGTGGTGAATATCCTGGTGGTGGGATGGGTCCTCTCCGTGGCGGGATCTCTGTTCCTGCTTGGCACTGTGAGGGGACCTTGGTTGCAAAGAGACATTGCCCAGGAGTGAGGAGGAGCTGTGGGGGTCGATTTCCCAGAAGGAGACTGTAGCAACACCAAGTCCAGGCTCCTTTAGATCAAGAATGAAGCAGAGGGGTGGTTCTGGCCCAGAATTTGAGCTGTTTGCAACATAGTAAAACGTGTGTGTTAAGCAGGAATAGGTCAACTCGTGTTGCCCCTGAAGGCCAGAGCAAAATCTAAGAATATAATGTGAAACTGCATTCAGGGTGCCCCTGGTTGGTTGGGACACCCCGTGTGCAGCAATAAAGAACGGCTTTGCCTCAGAAGGGGCCTCCTGTGACAATGGCCCGTGTGATTTTTCCTTTCTGAGCAGTTTTGATGCAGAGTGTGGCCGACTTCCCCTTGAGCGACACCTCCATGCAAGGTGACCCACTGTCCTCATTCTCGTTGGGTTCCCCTCGCAGACCCCGCCCCCCCTCCTATTCTGTCAGGGCCCCTGGGGAGGTGGGAGAGTCCCAGAGGAGAGGTGCCGTCTGTGTGGCCGTGCCCCCTGTCCCTTCAGTCCCTGTGTTCCGGCAGGCGCACAGAAACAATTCATTGTTTCCTTTCCAACAACGGCCTTTGCCAGACACTGAGAGACGTGTCCACAAATAGGTCAACATGGTTGTTCTTTCAGGAATCCTACCCCAACCTTTGGCCACGCATGACCTCCAAACCAGTAATCTGTGCCTTTGCATGCAAGAGTGTAGCAGAGCCCAGTGCCCAGGCGGCCAGTGAGGTGGCACCAGAGGATGTCCAATGCATTTAAGGTGTTGGAATTGAGCAGAAAAGAGAACCCCTTGAGTGTCAACCAGTCATCCGAGATCAGGTGGGCTGGGTGCAAGGAGGCTGAATTTGGCAAGTTGGCTGATTACCACCAATTGAGCACTGCAGGTCTGGTCGAGTCCAATGAGAACTTGGACAATCCAGA
>NW_020925473.1:0-483 GCF_003984885.1 Neopelma chrysocephalum
TGGGCACCAAAATGGTTCAGGATTTGGGCACCAAAATGGTTCAGGATTTGGGCACCCTGGGATTGCCAAGGGCACAGAGACTGAAATGGTTCAGGATTTGGGCACCCTGGGATTGTGTGATGGGCACAGAGACTGAAATGGTTCAGGATTTGGGCACCCTGGGATTGCCAAGGGCACAATGTCAGACACCAAAATAAACCCTACCTGTATATGTTTAAATCATTAAAATAAACCCTACCTATATATGTTTAAATTGTTAAAATGAACCCTACCCATGTATGTCTAAATTGTTAAAATAAACCCTATCTATATTTGTTTAAATTGTCAAAATAAACCCTACCTGTGTATGTTTAAATTCTTAAAATAAACCTTACCTATATATGTTTAAATTGTCAAAATAAACCCTACGTATATATGTTTAAATTGTTAAAATAAGCCCTACCTATATATATTTTAATTCTTATAATAAACCCTACCTATATA
>NW_020925473.1:493-2289 GCF_003984885.1 Neopelma chrysocephalum
CCTACCTATATATATTTTAATTCTTATAATAAACCCTACCTATATATGTTTAAATTGTTAAAATAAACCCTACCTAGATATTTAAACTGTCAAAATAAACCCTACCTATGTATGTTTAAATTCTTAAAATAAACCCTATATATATATGTTTAAACTGTCAAAATAAACCCTACCTGTATATGTTTAAATTCTTAAAATAAACCCTACCTATGTATATTTAAACTGTCAAAAAAAACCCTACCTATATATGTTTAAACTGTTTAACATATATATTTTTAATTAATTTTAATATATATATGTTAAACATATATATTTTAGAATTAATTTTAATATATATATGTTAATCATATATATGTTTAAATTTTAAACTGAACCCTACCTATATATATTTTAATTCTTAAAATAAACCCTACCTATATATCTTTAAATTGTCATAATAAACCCTACCTATATATGTATAAATTCTTAAAGTAAACCCTATCTATGTATGTTTAAACTGTTAAAATAAACCCTACCTATATATATTTAAATTCTTAAAGTAAACCCTATCTATGTATGTTTAAACTGTTAAAATAAACCCTACCTATATATTTTTAAATGGTTAAAATAAACCCTACCTGTATATGTTTAAATTGTCAAAATAAACCCTACCTATATATGTTTAAATTGTTAAAACAAACCCTACCTCTATATATTTAAATTCTTAAAATAAACCCTACCTATATATGTTTAAACTGTTTAACATATATATTTTTAATTAATTTTAATATATATCTGTTAAACATATATATTTTAAAATTAATTTTAATATATATATCTTAATCATATACATATTTAAATTGTTAAAATAAACCCTACCTTTATATATTTAAATTCTTATAATAAACCCTACCTCTATATATTTAAATTCTTAAAATAAACCCTATATATATATGTTTAAATTATTAAAATGAACCCTACCTTGTTGTTGCTGTCCTGGAGAGGGAGTTTCATGAAGGAGAGAATAAAGGGCTTCTTGATCTCCATTTGAGAGGCTGGAAAACAGGGAAGAGACACTCTGAAGGTCAGGATTGAGCTGCTGATCCCAAAAAAATCCCCCTTTTCCTCCCCAGTTGGCTGGGCTGGGGAATTCCAGGGAATTCCAGGGAATTCCAGCCCTGCCCATGTCCCCAAGTGCCACATCCCCAGGGATGTAAAATATCCCCCAGGGATGGGGATCCAGGGCTGGGCAGCCCCTTCCCAGCAGGGATTTTTCCCAATATCCCAAATAAACCTCCCCAGGGATGCTCAATATTCTCAGGGATGGGGATCCAGGGCTGGGCAGCCCCTTCCAGGAGGGATTTTCCCAATATCCCAAATAAACCTCCCCAGGGATGCTCAACCCCCCAGGGATGGGGATCCAGGGCTGGGCAGCCCCTTCCCAGGAGGGATTTTCCCAATATCCCAAATAAACCTCCCCTGGGATGCTCCATCCCCCCCAGGGATGGGGATCCAGCCCTTCCCAGCTGGGATTTTCCCAATATTCCAAATAAACCTCCCCAGGGATGCTCCATCCCCCAGGGATGGGGATCCAGGGCTGGGCAGCCCCTTCCAGGAGGGATTTTCCCAATATCCCAAATAAACCTCCCCTGGCAAAACTTGAGGCCTTTTTTCTCCTTGTCCTGTCCCTCGTTCCCTGGGAGCAGAGCCCGATCCCACCTGGATCCACCCTCCTGTCCCCCTGGAATTCTCCTTCTCCTGATCCTGAATCCAGGGATGGGTTGAATTCCTCATCCCAATCCCAGCCTGGGCTCCTT
>NW_020925473.1:2299-3109 GCF_003984885.1 Neopelma chrysocephalum
CCTGATCCTGCATCCAGGGATGGGTTGAATTCCTCATCCCAATCCCAACCTGGGCTCCTGATCCTGATCCTGACCCTGCATCCAGGAGTGGGTTGAATTCCTCATCCCAATCCCAGCCTGGGCTCCTGATCCTGACCCTGCATCCAGGGGTGGGTTGAATTCCTCATCCCAATCCCAGCCTGGGCTCCTTTTCCTGATCCTGACCCTGCATCCAGGGATGGGTTGAATTCCTCATCCCAATCCCAGCCTGGGCTCCTGATCCTGACCCTGCATCCAGAGGTGGGTTGAATTCCTCATCCCAATCCCAGCAGGGACTCATGGAAAAAGGGTTAATCCAGGATTGATCCCTGCTGGGATTGGGATGAGGAATTCAACCCACCCCTGGCTGCGGGGTCAGGAGAAGGAGAAGGAGAATTCCAGGGGGTCAGGAGAGTGGATCCAGGTGGGATCGGGCTCTGTTCCCAGGGAACAGGGACAGGACGAGGGGAAACGGCCCCAAGTTGTGCCAGGGGAGGTTTATTTGGGATATTGGGGAAAATCCCTGCTGGGAAGGGGCTGCCCAGCCCTGGATCCCCATCCGTGGGGGATGGAGCATCCCTGGGGAGGTTTATTTGGGATATTGGGAAAAATCCCTCCTGGAAGGGGCTGCCCAGCCCTGGATCCCCATCCCTGGGGGGGTTGAGCATCCCTGGGGAGGTTTATTTGGGATATTGGGAAAAATCCCTGCTGGGAAGGGGCTGCCCAGCCCTGGATCCCCATCCCTGGGGGGGGATTGAGCATCCCTGGGGAGGTTTATTTGGGATATTGGGG
>NW_020925473.1:3209-4654 GCF_003984885.1 Neopelma chrysocephalum
GAAAATCCCTGGTGGGAAGGGGCTGCCCAGCCCTGGATCCCCATCCCAGGGGAGGTTTATTTGGGATATTGGGGAAAATCCCTGCTGGGAAGGGGCTGCCCAGCCCTGGATCCCCATCCCTGGGGGGGGATTGAGCATCCCTGGGGAGGTTTATTTGGGATATTGGGGAAAAATCCCTGCTGGGAAGGGGCTGCCCAGCCCTGGATCCCCATCCCAGGGGAGGTTTATTTGGGATATTGGGGAAAATCCCTGGTGGGAAGGGGCTGCCCAGCCCTGGATCCCCATCCCTGGGGGGATGGAGCATCCCTGGGGAGGTTTATTTGGGATATTGGGAAAATCCCTGCTGGGAAGGGCTGGATTCCCATCCCTGGGGGATGGAGCATCCCTGGGGAGGTTTATTTGGGATATTGGGGAAAATCCCTGCTGGGAAAATCCCCTCCCACCCTCCTGGCCCCCCCCAGGACTCACGGGCGCTGTTGATGATCTGCCTCATGATGAGCAGGGTCCCCACACGGGTCCTCTCGTTGCTGCTCTCCAGTTTTGGGAGCAGGAAAGCCAGGACACGATCCGGGAATGAACAGGCTGTGGGATGAGAAGAATCCATCAGGGATGCAGGGAGAGAGACGTGGAATTACGGAATGGTTTGGGAGGGAAAAATCCCCCCCCTGAGCCCACCAGGTCCAAGCAGCCCTGTCCCCAAGTGCCACCTCCCCAGGGATGCTCCATCCCCCCCAGGGATGGGGATCCAGCCCCTTCCCAGCAGGGATTTTCCCCAATATCCCAAATAAACTTCCCCAGGGATGCTCCATCCCCCCCAGGGATGGGGATCCAGGGCTGGGCAGCCCCTTCCCAGCAGGGATTTTCCCAATATCCCAAATAATATCCCACCCCTGATGATCCATCCCTGATGATCCATTCCTGATGATCCATCCCTCAGGATCCATCCCTGATGATCCATTCCTGATAATCCCATCCTTGATAATCCCATCCCTGATGATCCCATCCCTCATGATCCATCCCTCATGATCCATCCCTGCTAATCCCATCCCTCAGGATCCATCCCTAACAATCCATCCCTGAGGATCCCATCCCTCATAATCCATCCCTGAGGATCCATCCCTGACAATCCCATCCCTGAGGATCCATCCCTAATGATCCATCCCTGACAATCCCATCCCTGATGATGCATCCCTGATAATCCCATCCCTGATGATCCATCCCTCATGATCCATCCCTGATGATCCATCCCTCATGATCCCATTCGTCATAATCCATCCCTGATGATTCCATCCTTGAGGATCCATCCCTGATGATCCATCCCACACGATCCCATTCCTCATAATCCATCCCTGATAATCCCATCCCTGAGGATCCATCCCTGATGATCCATCCCTGAGGATCCATCCCTGAGGATCCCATTCCTCATAATCCATCCCTGAGGATCC
>NW_020925473.1:4664-5750 GCF_003984885.1 Neopelma chrysocephalum
CTCATAATCCATCCCTGAGGATCCCATTCCTCATAATCCATCCCTGATGATCCATCCCTGACAATCCCACCCCTGAGGATCCATCCCTCATGATCCATCCCTCATGATCCATCCCTCAGGATCCATCCCTCAGGATCCATCCCTGACAATCCCATCCCTGACAATCCCATCCCTGATAATCCCATCCCTGAGGATCCCACCCCTGAGGATCCATCCCTGATGATCCCATCCCTGATGATCCCATCCCTGATGATCCCATCCCTGATGATCCACCCCCGATAATTCCATCCCTGACAATCCCATCCCTGATGATCCACCCCTGATGATCCATCCCTCATAATCCATCCCTCAGGATCCATCCCTGACGATCCATCCCTGATGATCCATCCCTCATGATCCCATCCCTGAGTTTTCCCCCAGCACTTCCAGAGCTTTCCCTGAACTCCCGGAGGAGGAGCCGGAGGAGCGAAAACAAATCCTCCCCCAACAAGTTTCAGCCCAAATATTTGGGTGGTTTAAAAATAAACCCCAGTCTGGGGCTGCCCGAACTGGGGCGACGCTCCTGGGAACTGGGGGAGGGAGGGAGGGATGGATTTGCTGCTTCCCAGGGCAGGATTTGCTCGGGAATAAAAAAAAAAGGCAGCTGGAAAAAAGGCAGCTGGGCCGTGGGTTTTTGGGAATCCCGGCAGGGAAAGGACACGGAGCCCCAAAACTGTGACTCAGCAGCAGCTTTTCCTCACACCCTCCTCTCAGTGCTGCTCTTTTCCTGCAAATTCCATCTGTTCGGGGAGCAGGGAAAGCACTGGGAGAGGCAGAGCTTCCAGCACTGGGAATGTGGGAATTAGGGAGGTTGGAAAATCCCTTGGAGCCCACCCAGTCCAGGGAATTCCAGCCCTGCCCGGGTCCCCAAGTGCCACCTCCCCAGGGATGTAAAATCCCCTCAGGGATGGGGATCCAGGGCTGGGCAGCCCCTTCCCAGCAGGGATTTATTCCAATATCCCAAATAAACCTCCCCAGGGATGCTCCATCCCCCAGGGATGGGGATCCAGGGCTGAGCAGCCCCTTCCCAGCAGGGATTTTTCCCAA
>NW_020925473.1:5760-6039 GCF_003984885.1 Neopelma chrysocephalum
GGGGATCCAGGGCTGAGCAGCCCCTTCCCAGCAGGGATTTTTCCCAATATCCCAAATAAACCTCCCAAGGGATGCTCAATCCCCTCCCAGGGATGCTGTGCTGCAGCTCTGGAGGGTCTCAGTGGGATTCTCCAGCTCCAAAGGCTCTGGAAAAACTGCTGGAACCCAGGGAAGTGCTTTGGGAAGGTCCCTGCAGGGGGGACAATCACCACCCCCTTCCCTCCCTCCAACCCTAAATCCAGACAGGACCAGGAGGGATCCAATCCCTCAAATCCCTCA
>NW_020925473.1:6049-6379 GCF_003984885.1 Neopelma chrysocephalum
GGGGCAGCCACAGCTCCTCTGGGAATTCCATCCCAGCCCCTCCCCTGGAGAGGAACATAACCCTGGAATATCCCCTCCAAGCCCTTTCCCATCCCTGCAGAGCAGTTTGGGGGTTCCTGACCCCCCTAAGGACCAGCAGAACCCTGGAATATCCCCTCCAAGCCCTTCCTCATTCCTGTGGAGCAGTTTGGGGGTCCCTGACCCCCCTAAGGATCAGCAGAACCCTGGAATATCCTCTCCAAGCCCTTCCTCATCCATGGGGAGCAGTTTGGGGGTTCCTGATCCCCCTGAGGAGGAACAAAACCCTGGAATATCCCCTCCAAGCCCTTC
>NW_020925473.1:6389-7473 GCF_003984885.1 Neopelma chrysocephalum
CCCCCCTGAGGAGGAACAAAACCCTGGAATATCCCCTCCAAGCCCTTTCCCATCCCTGTGGAGGAGTTTGGGATCCCCACCTTGCCCAAAATCCCCGTGCCAGCCTCACCTGGGGGTGCAAGAGCCACACCTGGGGGTGCAGGGTCTCACCTGTGGGTGCAGGGGTCTCACCTGGGGGTGCAGGGGCCTCACCTGGGGGTGCAGGGGGTGCAGGGGTCTCACCTGGGGGTGCAGGGGTCTCACCTGGGGGTGCAGGGGCCTCACCTGGGGGTGCAGGGGGTGCAGGGGTCTCACCTGGGGGTGCAAGAGCCTCACCTGGGGGTGCAGGGGCCTCACCTGGGGGTGCAGGGGCCTCACCTGGGGGTGCAGGGGTCTCACCTGTGGGTGCAGGGTGCCCAGCAGGGCGTCCAGCTGCCCGTCCAAGCTGCGGCTTCCGATGCTCACCGAGGCTTCCAAGATCTGGGAGAGGCTCTGGAAAACCAGGAAAGAAGGGCACAGGGCTCAGGGGGACACAGAGGAGCTCCAGGATTAGGATTTTCAGGCTGCCAGGGGTGGGGTTTTCCCAAATATCCCAAATAAACCTCCCCAGAGATGTAAAATCCCCCCCAGGGATGGGGATCCAGGGCTGGGCAGCCCCTTCCAGGAGGGATTTTCCCCAATATCCCAAATAAACCTCCCCTGGAGCAGCTCCATCCCCCCAGGGATGGGGATCCAGCCCTTCCCAGCAGGGATTTTCCCAATATCCCAAATAAACCTCCCCAGGGATGCTCCATCCCCCCCCAGGGATGGGGATCCAGCCCTTCCCAGCAGGGATTTTCCCCAATATCCCAAATAAACCTCCCCAGGGATGCTCCATCCCCCAGGGATGGGGATCCAGGGCTGGGCAGCCCCTTCCCAGCAGGGATTTTTCCCAATATCCCAAATAAACCTCCCCAGGGATGCTCCATCCCCCCCAGGGATGGGGATCCAGCCCTTCCCAGCAGGGATTTTCCCAATATCCCAAATAAACCTCCCCCCTGGCACAACTTGGGGCCTTTTTTCCCCCTTGTCCTGTCCCTCATTCCCTGGAATTTGGGATGGGGAA
>NW_020925474.1:0-2229 GCF_003984885.1 Neopelma chrysocephalum
TGATGTTCACCAGTGCTCCTAAAATGTTCTTCCAGCAGAACAGGTGTTGGGGTTTCTTAGCAGGCCAAGATGTCTCAGTTGATTCTTTTAGGCCCGGCTCCTGTTTCGGGTGGAATTCCGGAGGGATTCCAAGCCGGGGCCGCTCCCGGCGTCCCCGGCAGAGCTCCTTAAAGTCCTGCCCTCATCTTCTTCCTCCCCTCGACAGCTTTGACGAGATCACGGGCGGCTTCGACCAACTGCCCGAGGCCTTCCAGAAGTCTCTGCCCGGCGTCATCCGCTTCAACTGCACCGTGGAGACCATCGTGAGCAAGGGGGACGAGGTGCGGGTGTTCTACCGCGCCCCGGACACCCTGGCCCCGACGGCGGCGGCGGCCGACTACGTCCTGGTCACCTCCACCGCCAAGGCCACGCGGCACATCCAGTTCCTGCCGCCCCTCTCCCGCGCCAAGGCCCACGCCCTGCGCTCCGTCCACTACGCCGGCGCCGCCAAGATCGCCCTGGTCTGCTCCGAGAAGTTCTGGGAGAAGGACGGGATCCGCGGCGGGCAATCCATCACCGACCGGCCGTCCCGCTTCATCTACTACCCCAGCCACAACTTCTCGGGCGGCGCGGGCGTCCTGCTGGCCTCCTACACCCAGAACCGCGACTCGGAGTTCTTCCTGCCGCTGGCGGACGAGCGGGCGCTGGAGGTGGTGCTGAGCGACCTGGCCGACGTGCACGGGGTGAGCCGCGACTTCCTGCGCCTGGCCTGCGACCGCCACGTGCTGCAGAGGTGGCAGCTGGACGGCCACGCCATGGGGGCCTTCGCCGCCTTCACCCCTTACCAGTTCACCGACTACTCGCGGGCGCTGTTCGCCGCCGAGGGCCGGGTGCACTTCGCCGGCGAGCACGCGGCGCAGCCCCACGCATGGATAGACACCGCCATGAAGGCGGCAATCAGGGCCGCCGCCAACATCCACCACGACCGCGGCGGGTGGGCAGGGAGCTCCTCGGCGGGGAGGGAAGAGCTCTGATGGGAGGGAAAGAGCTCTGAGGGGAGGGAAGAGCTCTGAGGGAGCTCTGAGGGGAGGGAAGAGCTCTGAGGAGAGGGAAAGAGCTCTGAGGGGAAGGAAGGAAGAACTTTGAGGGGAGGGAAGAGCTCTGAGGGGAGGGAAGAGTTCTGAGGGGAGGGAAGAGCCCTGAGGGGAGGGAAGAGCTTTGAGGGAGCTCCTTGGGGAGGGAAGAGGCCTGAGGGACCTTCCTGGGAGCTCTGAGGGGAAAGAAGAGCTCTGAGGGGAGAGAAGAGCCCTGAGGGATCTTTGAGGGGAGGGAAGAGCCCTGAGGGACCTTCCCGGGAGCCCCGAGGGGAGAGAAGAACCCTGAGGGAGCTCCTTGGGGAGGGAAGAGCCCTGAGGGACCTTCCTGGGAGCTCCAAGGTGAGGGAAGAGCCCTGAGGGGAGGGAAGAGCTCTGAGGGGAGGGAAGAGATTTGAGGGGATGGAAGAGGCCTGAGGGACCTTCCTGGGAACTCCTTGGGGAGGGAAGAGCTCTGAGGGGAGGGAAGAGCCCTGAGGGAGCTCTGAGGGGAGGGAAGAGGCCTGAGGGACCTTCCCGGGAGTTCTGAGGGGAGAGAAGAGCTCTGAGGGAGCTCTGAGGGGAGGGAAGAGGCCTGAGGGACCTTCCCAGGAGTTCTATGGGTAGGGAAGAGCTCTGAGGGGAGGGAAGAGCCCTGAGGGGAGTGAAAAGCTCTGAGGGACCTTCCCGGGAGCTGTGAGGGGAGGGAAGAGCCCTGAGGGGAGTGAAAAGCTCTGAGGGACCTTCCCGGGAGCTCCTTGGGGAGAGAAGAGCTGTGAGGGGAGGGAAGATCTCTGAGGGACCCTCCTGGCAGCTCCACGGGGAGGGAAGAGCCCTGAGGGGGCTCCGAGGAGAGGGAAGGGCCCTGAGGGGGGGAAGAGCCCCGAGGGCCCTCCCGGTGCGTGGGGGAAAAAAATCCCTCTTTTAAATTTAAAAAGACTGCACAAACTTCAGGGGAATAAAGAAACGAGGAAGAATTTTTTTTTTTATTCGGCGCGCCGGGGTTGCCTCTCTCCTCGCCGAATTTAATTAATTCACGTTCGCTAACGATCGCGGGGAAGGAAAAGGAGCCGCCCCGTCCCTGGGTGGGCTCGAACCACCAACCTTTCGGTTAACAGCCGAACGCGCTGGCCGATTGCGCCACAGAGACCCGGGATTTGGGCTGAAAAACCGGGAA
>NW_020925474.1:2239-8854 GCF_003984885.1 Neopelma chrysocephalum
ACAGAGACCCGGGTTTTGGGCTGAAAAACCGGGAAAACGGGACAAAACCCGCCTGAATTCCAGGCCGAGGAATTTTGGGGTTCACCCGGAAAACCGAAGGTCCAGGAGACCCCCTTGGGACCTCCCAGATATTGGAGGGGGTTTTAGGATGGGGGGAGATTTTTTTTTAGCAGGAAAGAAAGGAAAAAAAATAAGGAAAATTATCCAAAAAATGAGTTTTTAGAGGGGAAAAAAAGGTGTGTCAGAAGTGGGATTTGAAGCCGCTGGGAGACCTGAAATGGGGGGAAAAATCCCAGGATTTGGGGGATCCCAAAGAATTCCGGGGGCGGGGGGGTTCCACCCTCCTGGATCCCCCAAAACCCCGGGATTTGGGGAATCCCAAAGGATTCCAGGGAGGTTTTTTTCCACCCTCCTGGATCCCCCAAAATCCCAGGATTTGGGGGAATCCCAAAGGATCCCGGGGGAGGTTTTTTCCACCCCCTGGATCCCCCAAAATCCCGGGATTTTGGCGACTCTCGGGATTCCCTTTGGGACCGGCGGTCCCGCGTCTCCGAATTCGCCTTTTCCCCCCCTTTTTTTCCCCAAAAAAGCGGATTTTTGGCTCACCCGCTGCCCAGGACCTCCATCCCGGGGTGGGGGGTGTCCCGGAAAGCCCCTTCCCATATTTCCCACACTTTTCCCACCCCTTCCCTGCCATCCCGACCCTGCCGGGGGTCCCCAAAATTCCTCGGGTACCACCCGGGGGGGGTCCCTGCGGGTGATGGAGCCGGAGCGGGGCGGGGTCCCCCGAGCCCCCCACGATTTCGGGGAGGTTTTTTGGGGGGTCTGGGGGTCCGTGGGAGGGTTTTTTTGGGGATGTTTGAGGTTAAATTACCTCTAGAGGGCTCTGGGGGAAAGCTCAGCTCAGCTTCTCCTCCTCGTCTCCTCTCTCCCGGATACCGACTCGGGGTTTCCGGAGCTCAAACCCGGCCTAAAAACCCCCCCTAAAACCCCCCCTATTGTGTCCTGGAAGGGGGGAGGAGGATTTGGGGTCCCCCCGAGGGAAGGGGGGGTCCGGGCATCCCACCCGGGAAGGATTTCCTAAAGGAAAACCCCCTTGGAAGCGGCTCCGGGATCGGTTTGAACCTTGAGCAGGTAACGGGGAGGAGGGAAATCCCGATCCCGAGGGGGGGGGAACCTGGGCGACCCTCGGGAATTTTCTTGGGAATCGGCAGCTCTGGGAAGAGGACAATGGATAAAGAGGATGGAGGAGGAGCCCCGGGGCTCCCCAGGATTCGGGAATCCACAGCCCAGCTCCTGGGGTCACATCGCCCCGGTGGGATGGGGACTGGGAGGACTGGGAGGACTGGGAGGCGGAGATTCCGGCGGGATGCGGTCTGTGGGAAGGAGATTCCCATGGGATGCGGTCTGGGGGGCAAACAGGGACCCTCGAACCCCCTTCCCTGTTCCCACCGAGCTCGGGATTAATCCTGGAAGGGAGGGAGAAAGGGAGGGAGGGAGGGTCTGAACATCGCGAAAATCCCGATATTTCTGGAGAGAAGCGTCAAAAAATCAGGAAGCACCGAGGGGGGAAGGGAATTCCTCCGTTTCAGGGGATTTTCCCCCTTGGACAGGCGATTTTTTGGGATCGTTCTCCCGCCATGGAGCCCTGGGCGCTGCTGGAGCCGCGGCAGAAGGAGCTGTACAGGGACGTGATGCACGAGAGCTACGAGACCCTCCTGTCCTTGGGTAAAAAATTCCCAAATTCCTCTTTCCCCGCTCTCCTCTCCTCGGGGTGGGAAGAGGGGAGGCGGGATCCGGGCGGGTTTCCAGGGAGATTTCCCCAATTCTCCTCTCCTTGATTCCTTTCCCTCGGGAAAAGGTTATTTTGATCTCCCCGAATTTAAAGTGGAAATCTGGGGGGTGATTAAGGGTGTGATGAGCTCCCTCCACATTCCCAGCTCAAACTGGGATCAGCTCCCTCCACATTCCCAGCTCAAACTGGGATCAGCTCCCTCCACATTTCCAACTCAAACTGGGATCAGCTCCCTCCACATTCCCAGCTCAAACTGGGATCAGCTCCCTCCACACTCCCAGCTCAAACTGGGATCTCCCTCCCTCCTCCTCCCTGGAAAAACACGAGTTTTAAGGGGAATCCTGTTGCTGCTCCATGTCAAGGCCACTCATTCCCATTTTCCTCCTTCTCCTCCTCTTCCTCCTCTTCCTCCCTCTCCCAGCAGCTCAGGGCCTGGTGAGCGAAAAGGCGTCGGCATCGTCGGAGGCCGGAGAGGGGCCGGGGGTGTTCTCGGAGCGGGAGAAGCCCCTCGGCTCCCACCGGCGCAAATCCAAGCGCCCGGGCCGGGCTTTGCCCCCCCGGAGCCCCCGTGGTGGTGCCCAAACCCGAGCCCCAGGAAAGGCCGTGCCGGGAGCGGTGCCGGGATCGTCCCTTCGGCTGCTCCGACTGCGGGAAGAGCTTCCCGTGGGCCTCCCACCTGGAGCGGCACCGGCGCGTCCACACCGGCGAGAGGCCCTTCGGCTGCCCCGAGTGCGGCGAGACCTACAGCCAGAGCTCCCACCTGCGCCAGCACCGGCGCGGCCACGCCGGCGACCGCCCGCGCCGGGGAGGAGGTCGGGGCGGACAGAGTTTTGCCGGCGTGGAGGCCCCATCGCGGCCCCACCGCTGCGGCGACTGCGGCAAGGCCTTCGCCTGGGCCTCGCACCTCGAGCGGCACCGGCGCGTCCACACCGGCGAGCGGCCCTTCGGCTGCGCCGAGTGCGGCGAGCGCTTCAGCCAGGCCTCGCACCTGGCCAAGCACCGGCGCGGCCACGACGCCGCCGACGCCGGCGCCGAGCGGCCCCACCGCTGCCCGGCCTGCGGCAAGACCTTCCGGCAGAGCGCGGAGCTGGCGCGGCACCGCCACGTCCACCCGGGCCGGCGGGCGCTTCGCTGCGGCCACTGCGGGCGGTTGTTCCGCGCCGGGCCGGCCTTGGCGCGGCATCAACACCAGCACCACCACCAGCGTTGCCGGCAGCCCCCCGAGCGCCCGCACCGCTGCGGCGACTGCGGCAAGGCCTTCGTGTGGGCCTCGCACCTGGAGCGGCACCGGCGCGTCCACACCGGCGAGAGGCCCTTCCCCTGCGCGGCCTGCGGCGGGCGCTTCGCCCAGAAGGCCCACCTGCTGCAGCACCGCAAGACCCACTCCCCCGACCGGCCCTACAAGTGCGGCGACTGCGGGAAGCGCTTCGGCGAGGCCGCCCCGTTCCTGGCGCACCAGCGCGGCCACGCCGCCCGCAAGGCCTTGGCCTGCGGCCTCTGCGGGAAAGGGTTCGCCTGGGCCTCGCACCTCGAGCGGCACCGGCGCGTCCACACCGGGGAGAGGCCCTTCGGCTGCCCCGAGTGCGGAGAGGCCTTCAGCCAGGCCTCGCACCTGGCCAAGCACCGGCGTAGCCACCTGCACAAGGCCGCGGGGACGGGGGTGGCCCTCGCCGGGACGCGGCGGAGGGTTGGGGACGAGCCCGACGTCGCCATGGACTCGCTGGGAGAACATGGCGGCGAGGAAGCCTGAGGAGCCAAGACCCCCCCTCAAGGACCGAGACTCCCCCTTGGAGTGATGGAGGAGCCCTGAGGGGTCGAGACCCCCTGAAGGACCAAGACCCCCTGAAGGACCGAGGCCCCCCGAAGGACTGAGACCCTCCCTTGGAGTGACGGAGGAGCCCTGAGGGGCCGAGACCCCCTGAAGGACCAAGACCCTCCCTTGGAGTGACGAATGGGGGCCCCGAGCGAAAACTCGGCTTGAGGACGAGCCCAAGGACTTGGGGATGAGATGAGCTCCCCCCGGAGTCACTTCGCGTGTGGGGGCTGCGGAGCCCCTTAAATTTATTGGTGATAAACACATCGGGGACCGTTTTGGGGCAAAACCGCCTGAATTTGGGGGGGGGGGGGGGGGGTGCTGGGGGTGGTTTAGCCCCTGTGGGTTGAGGGGCTGCAGGACCCCCCCCTCCAGTGCTGCGCCTTCACAGCGGGAAAGCGGCTGATTTTGGGGGCAAAAAAAGGGGGGTTTCTATCACCGGGACAAGGAGCACCTCTGAAACATGTTCGTGCTCCCCACGAGGAGTTCGGAGCCCCCAAAATTCGCGTTTTCCCCCTCCCTGGGGCCGCAGCGGCCTTTGGAAGGCCTCGACAGGGCCCCGTCGCCATGGCAACGCCCTCACCCAAGATGGCCGCCGGGGCTTCGCCCTCGGGCGCCATCTTGAGCCGGGCCCCGCTGGCGGCAACGGGGCCGAGGAGGCCGCGGCCATTTTCCCTCGCGCGCCGCCTGAGGGCGGCGCCGCCATTTTGGAAGAGGGCACCTCCCCTCCGACCCCGAATTAACCATTTTTCAGCCCGATTTCTGCGCTCCCCCCACCCCGCAGCGACGTCTCCCGCAAATATTTTCCTGCCCCCAAAGCCGATTTCATGGAGACGGCGTAAAGAAAAGCAGGGAAATGGTCGGCGTCGAATCCTCTCTGCCCGCATCATGCAGGAGGGGGGAGGTCCCAGCAGGGATTTAAATCCCTAAATCCCCTCGGGAAAGGAGCGATGAGTGGGCGTAGCGAGGTTTGGGGTCATTTCTTGTACATGTGGAGGTTTTGGGTCGTTTTTCGCTCAATCCAGGTTCCTGGAGCGGCTGTGTGACGCTCATGGGGACACGGCAGAGAGGCCAATGCTGAGAAAACCACCCCAAAACCCTCCTCTCTCCCCCCTTCAGGCCAGGAACGCCCCAACCCCCCAACTATGCACCCCTCAACATCATGTAGGGACCCCCAAAACATCCCATAGGGCCCTGAGCATCCCCCCCTGCTCACAGGGATCCCCTGCACCCTATTGGGATCCCCCCACCACCAGAACCCTACAATACAAACCCCCCAATTCCATAGAGATCCCCCCAAAACATCCTTTAGACCCACATACACCGCCCCAATCCCACAGGGACTCCCCAAACCACCTTATAGACCCCAATTTACCCCCACCCCTAATCCCAGAGGGACCCCCGAAACATCCTATAGACCCAAACAAGCTGCCCCAATCCCACAGGGAACCCCCAAACCAACTTACAGACCCCAATACACCCCTCCCAATCCCACAGGGACCCCCCAAAAACATCCCACAGGCACCTACACCCCCCATTTATTCTATAAGGACCCAGACACCCGGGCTCCCCCTGCCACCTATAGGGACCCCCTCCTCTCTCAGCAGCCTCTGGGTGACTCCCCCCTTCTCCCACCACCCTACAGACCCCCCTAAACCCCCTCGATCCCACAGGGACCCCCAAAAACCCCCTCCCATAGACCCCTATGGGCATCGCCCCCCACCCCACGTGCGCATGCGCGAGCGCGTAGCGCCCCCCAGCGGTCGGGCGGGCGGCGCGGCCCCGCCTTTTCCCCCATCTACGGTCATAGCTCCGCCCACCCGCCTCGTTCTCACGCGCGACCTCTGCCAATCACCGCCGCGGGTGTGTTTAACCACGCCCACTCGCCCCTCTGCGCGCAGGCGCGGCCACGCCCCCCCGGGGGGCACGCCAGTCGCGCGGGCGGCGCCGCGCGGAGCGGACGGGGAAGGGTCGCGCTCGGGATCCGCCGCCTCCGCCGCCAACCGACGCCACGACCGGGACCGCCAGCGGGGCCGGGCCCTCGGCCGGGGCCGCGGCCGCCATGGAGGCGCCGCCGCCCCCCGCTCCCCCCGCCGCTCCCCCGGCTCCCTGCAGCGCGGCGCGGAGCCTGCAGGACGAGCTGACGTGCCCCGTGTGCCTGGAGTACTTCAACGACCCGGTGCTGGTGGCCGAGTGCGGGCACAACTTCTGCCGCGCCTGCGTGACCCAGTGCTGGGAGGACTCGGCGCGCCGCCTGTGCTGCCCGCAGTGCCGCGAGCCGGTCCCGCAGCGCCTCTTCCGACCCAACCGCTCCCTCGGCAACATCGTGCACATCGTCCGCCAGCTCGGCCTGCCGCCGGGACCCGCCGAGGCGCCGCCGGGCCCGCCCGCCCCCGCCCTCCCCGTGCCCGCCGCCGCCGAGCCGCCGGGGCCTCCGGGGCCTCCGCGGTGCCCCCGGCACGGGGAACCGCTGCGGCTTTACTGCGTGCAGGACCGGCGGGCCGTGTGCGTGGTGTGCCACCTGTCCCGCGAGCACCGGGCGCACACCGTGCTGCCCGCAGAGGAGGCGGCACACGCCGCTGAGGTCAGTGCGGGGCGGGGGGGACAATCCTGATAAGGGACCTCCCCCATCCTGGGGGAGGGAGAGCGGTGGGAGCATCCCCGGGGTGTTGGGGGGCAGTGGGGACACCCCTCAGCTTCGAGGGATCTTTTTGGGGTGCAGGACATCCCCCCTGGAGAGGGGGAGCGGGGGGGGCACCCCCGGGATTTTGGGGCTCGGAGGGGACTTTTTGGGGTGCAGAACATCCTCCCTGGGGGAGGGAGAGCGGTGGGAGCACCCCCAGGATGTTGGGGGGCAGTGGAGACACCCCTCAGCTTCGCGGGATCTTTTTGGGGTGCAGGGAGAGCAGTGGGAGCATCCCTGGGATGTTGTGGGGCAGTGGGGACACCCCTCAGATTCGAGGGGTCTTTTTGGGGTGCAGGATTCCCCCCTGCTCCGAGGGATCTT
>NW_020925474.1:8864-10860 GCF_003984885.1 Neopelma chrysocephalum
AGGGGTCTTTTTGGGGTGCAGGATTCCCCCCTGCTCCGAGGGATCTTTCTGGGATGCAGGGAGAGCAGTGGGAGCATCCCCGGGATGTTGGGGGGCAATGGGAACCCCTCCCGCTCTGAGGGATCTTTTTGGGGTACAGGATCCCCCCAGGGACCCCCTCCCGCTCCCAGGGATCTTTTTGGGGTGCAGGATTCCCCCTAGAATGTGGGGACCCCCCTGCTCCCAAAATATGCGGGAAAAATGGCTCAAATCCCCCCAAAATAAGGACCCTCCCCAGGATTTGGGGACACCCCCCCGCTCCCAAAATACGGGGGAAAAAGGACTCAAATCCCCCCAAAATAAGGACCCTCCCCTGGATTTGGGGACCCTCCCGCTCCCAAAATACGGGGGAAAAAGGATTTAAATCCCCCCAAAACAGGGACCCTCCGGGGGGGGTGGAAATGTCGGGGGGGTCTCCCAGTACAAACTGGAACTGGGTTGAACTGGGAGGCCACTGGGGACCCCCCCTAGGATTTGGGGGACCCCAAAATACGGGGGATAAGGGCCTCAAATCCCCCCAAAAATGAGGGATCGGCCGATCCAGAGGGATCCGAAGGGATCCAAGATGCCGGACGGGGCCGATGTTGCTGCGCAGGGAGGAAGAGGAGGAGGAAGAAGAGGAAGAGGAGGAGGGAGGGGATCGTTAGGTCATTAACCACCTAATTAGCGCGGTCATTAAGTCCTGGGATAACGAATTCAGTCCCGGAACTGCCGCGGTTCCTTTTCCGGGGGGGGGGGCGCAAAAAAAAGCGATTTTTACCCTTTTTTAGGGCGCAAAAATAAAAAATTTTTCCCCTTTTTTAAGGGCGCAAAAAAAAGGATTTTTGCCCTTTATTGGGGCGCACAAAAAAGGGGATTTTTGCCCTTTACTGGGAAGCAAAAAAAGGGGATTTTTGCCCTTTATTGGGGAGCAAAAAAAGGGATTTTTGCCCTTTTTTGGGGCGCACAAAAAAGGGGATTTTTACCCTTTATTGGGGAGCAAAAAAAGGGATTTTTGCCCTTTTTTAGGGCACAAAAAAAGGGGATTTTTGCCCTTTTTTAGGACCTGGGCTGGTGCTTTTTTGGGATTTTTTTTTACTCTTTTTTAGGGCCCTGGGCTGGTGCTCTTTTGGTTGGTTTTTTTGCCTCAATAACCTATTTTTTTAATGAATTTTTGGCTTTGTTGCCGAGCTCCTCCCACCCCCCTGATTTCTTTAAATCCCGATAATTTGCTTTAATCTCCCAGATAAATTCCAGCAGCCCCAAAATCCCTCTATTTTAGGGGTTTATTTATAAAATAAATGAGTTTATTCCCCCCTCCCCAACCCCAGCTGCTTCTCCACCCTCCGTGGAGCTCAAACCACTTAAACCAGGACACTTTTAATTCATTAATTAATAACAAATTAATTTAATGAGCAGCCTGGAGGCAACTCCTCTTTCTGGGGGGGTTCAGCCTGATTTTGGGTGGGTTCAGCCTGATTTTGGGGTCCCTCAGGGAGGGGGAGGTGGGACCTGGGGGGTTGTTTTTTCCCGGGCAGTTAAAATTAGCTTTAATTGGATTTTTTGGGCCATTTTGGGGGGGGTTTGGGGGGGGGTTTTTGGCACATTTTGAGGTCGGGGTCGAGGACGGAAAAAAAGCAAGTTCTGCCATTCCCAAAACCCCCAAATTTGGGGGATTTGGGCCCAAAAGTTCTCCTTGTTCTGCTTCCAGGAGGTGCCCCAGGAGCACTTGAGCTCCCTGAGGAAAGGGCGGGAGGAGGCCAAGGCCGAGAGGGAGAGACAGAGTGAGGAGCTGCTGGTGAGTCCCCCCCATTCCCGAGGATTTGGTCTCACCATGGGATTCCCATCCCTGAGGATTTGGTCTCACCTTGGGGGTCCCTGAATCCCCCAATCCCTGAGGATTTGGTCTCACCTTGGACTTCCTTGAACCCCCCATCCCTGAGGATTTGGTCTCCCCTTGGGATTCCCATCCCTGAGG
>NW_020925474.1:10870-11816 GCF_003984885.1 Neopelma chrysocephalum
CCCATCCCTGAGGATTTGGTCTCCCCTTGGGATTCCCATCCCTGAGGATTTGGTCTCACCTTGGGGTTCCCATCCCTGAGGATTTGGTCTCCCCTGGAGCTTCCCAGCCACTGGAATTCCATCTCTCCTGGGTTTCCTGACCCCCCTTCCCATGGGAATTCCACCTCTCCTGGATTCCCTTCCCACAGGAATTCCATCTCTCCTGGATTCCCTGACCCCCTTCCCACTGGAATTCAGCCTCTCCCGGATTCCTTAACCCCCTTCCCACGGGAACTCATCTCCTGGATTCCCTGAGCCCCTTCCCATGGGAATTCCATTTCTCCTGGATTCCCTGACCATGGGAATTCATCTCCTGGATTCCCTGACCCCCCTTCCCACTGGAATTTAGTCTCTCCTGGATTCCTTGACCCCCCCTTCCCATGGGAATTCAGTCTCTCCTGGATTCCCTGACCCCCTGCCCACGGGAATTCATCTCCTGAGTTCCTTGACCCCCCTTCCCACTGGAGTTCAGCCTCTCCCAGGTTCCCTGACCCCCTTCCCACTGGAATTCCATCTCTCCTGGATTCCCTGACCATGGGAATTCAGTCTCTCCCGGGTTCCCCAAGCCCCCTGCCCATGGGAATTCCATCTCTCCTGGATTCCCTGCCCCCCTTCCCACTGGAATTCCACCTCCCCCGGCTTCCCCTCCCCGTCTCTCCCATCCCACCGTCGTTTTTCCCCCTCTGGAATGGTTTTTCCCCCTGTGGAATTGCAGAAGCAGGCGGAGGTGGAGCGGCAGAAGATCGTGGCCGAGTGCAAGGAGCTCCGGGCCTTCCTGGAGGAGAAGGAGCAGCTGCTGCTCTCCCGCCTGGAGGAGCTGGAAAAGGACGTGGGGAGGAGACGGGACGAGAGCGTGGCCAGGCTCAGCGAGGACATCGCCCGGCTGGACAAGCTGCTGGAGGAGCAG
>NW_020925474.1:11826-13136 GCF_003984885.1 Neopelma chrysocephalum
ACATGGCCCGGCTGGACAAGCTGCTGGAGGAGCAGGGAGGGGATGGGGGCACTGGGAATAACCCTGGAGAGGTGAGAGATCCCACATGGAGCAGGGAATAGCCCTGGAGAGGTGGGAGAGCCTTGGGATGTGTCCCCATGGAGCAGGGAACAGCCCTGGAGAGGTGGGAGAGCCTTGGGATGTGTCCTCATGGATCAGGGAACAGCCCTGGCTCAGTGAGGACATGGCCCAACTGGACAAGCTGCTGGAAGAGCAGGGAGGGGATGGGGGCACTGGGAATAACCCTGGGGAGGTGAGAGATCCCACATGGAGCAGGGAATAACCCTGGAGAGGTGGGAGATTCCCTATGGAGCAGGGACAGGGATAGGGAGGACATGGCCCGGCTCAACAAGCTGCTGGAGGAGCAGGGAGGGGATGGTGGGACTGGGAATAACCCTGGAAAGGTGAGAAACTTGGGATGTGTTCCCATGGCAAAAAAATTCCCATTTATGGAGGCAGAATCCCATTTATTGGGGTAGGTAAGGGTAGGGAATATCCCTGAGCGAGGACATGGCCCGGTTGGACAAGCTGCTGGAGGAGCAGGGAGGGGATGGGGGCACTGGGAATAACCCTGGAGAGGTGAGAGATCCCACATGGAGCAGGGAACAGCCCTGGAGAGGTGGGAGAGCCTTGGGATGTGTCCCCATGGATCAGGGAACAGCCCAGGCTCAGCGAGGACATGGCCCGGCTGGACAAGCTGCTGGAGGAGCAGGGAGGGGATGGGAGCACTGGGAATAACCCTGGAGAGGTGAGAGATCCCCCATGGAGCAGGGACAGGGATAGGGAACAGCCCTGGAGAGGTGAGAGATCCCACATGGAGCAGGGATAGGGATAAGGAACAGCCCTGGAGAGGTGAGAAACCTGGGATGTGTCCCCATGGCAAAAAAAATTCCCATTTATGGAGGCAGAATCCCATTTATTGGGGGGCAGATAAAAAATTCCCATTTATTGGGGGTAAATTAAAAATTCCCGTTTATGGAGGCAGATTAAAAATTCCCATTTATTGGGGGCAGATAAAAGATTCCCATTTATGGAGGCAGCATCCCATTTATCGGATGGGGACAAAATTCCCATATATGGGGAAAAAAGTTCCATTTATGGGGACAAAAAATTGCATTTATGGGGACAAAAAATTCCCATATCTGGGGAAAAAAATCCTGTATGTGGGGAAAAAAAAATTGCATTTATGGGGAAAAAATTCCCACATGTGGGGGAAAAAAATTGCATTTATGGGGAATAAAAATTCCATTTATGGGGAAAAAAATTTCCAT
>NW_020925474.1:13146-15475 GCF_003984885.1 Neopelma chrysocephalum
AAAAAAATTCCATTTGGGGGGGGAAAAATTCCCATATGTGGGGAAAAAAAATTCCATTTATGGGGAAAAAAAAATCCCATTTATGGGGAAAAAAATTTCCATTTATGGGGAAAAAAAATCCATTAATGGGGGAAAAAAATTCCCATATTTATGGGGGGAAAAAATTCCTATATGTAGGGAAAAAAAATTCCATTTAGGGGGAAAAAATATTCCACTTATGGAATAAGTGGAAATAAATTCCCATATGTGGGGAAAAAAATTCCATTAATGGGGGAAAAATAATTCCATTTATGGGGAAATAAAATTCCATTTATGGGGCCGATCCTGACGGAATTCCCTGTTTTCTTTCCCCCTTTTCCAGGGCGTTGTCCCAGCTGGCAGCAGGTGAGTAAACTGGGTGAACTGGGTGTGAAATTCCCGGGGAAAATTCCCGGGATTTTGGGGGGTTTTATTCCCTAAATCCCATTTTTTCCCTCCTCTCAGCCTGGAGAGTTGGATGTTCCTGAAACCCGAGCCCGGATTTTCCGAGCTGGAAAAGAAACTCAAGAGCTTTTCCCAGAAAAGTGCAGTGCTCAAGGAGGTGCTCCTGGAATTCAAGGGTGAGCCTGGGAAAAAAGGGGAATTCCCAGGAAAAATCCCTCCTGGAATTCTGGGAGAGCCACGACTGGGGTGGGATCGGGATCTTCCTTCGCTCCCGGGAGAGCTCCGGGTGTTGGAGGAGGGATTTCCCTGGGAAAGGAGGGATTTCCCTGGGAAAGGAGGGATTTCCCTGGGATTGGGGAGTGTGGGATCATTCCCATGGGATTGGGAGATCTGAGAATTCCAAAGGGGGCTCAATCCCTTCCTTGTTTTCCCACAGAGAACCTGCGCTTCGAGCTGGAGAACGACACAGGTGAGGAGCTCCCATTCCAAGGGATTTCATGGAATTGGCTGGGATTGGGGGCTGGGACCTCCCATTCCAAGGGATTTCATGGGAATTTTCCTGGTTTGGGGGCCCTGACCTCCCTTTTCCATGGGAATTTTCCTGCTTTGGGTTCCCTCATATCCATTTTCCAAGGGTTTCCATGGGAATTTTCCTGCTTTGGGGGCCCTGACCTCCCTTTTCCAAGGGTTTCCATGGGAATTTTCTTGCTTTGAGGGCTCTGAACTCCCTTTTCCAAGGATTTCCATGGGAATTTTCCTGGTTTGGGGGCCCTGACCTCCCTCTTCCAAGTGTTTTCATGGGAATTTTCCTGGTTTGGGGGCTCTGACCTCCCCTTTTCCAAGAGTTTTCATGGGAATTTTCCTGGTTTGGGGGGCCCTGACATTCATTTTCCAGGGGATTTCATGGGAATTTTCCTGGTTTGGGGGCCCTGACCTCCCTTTTCCAAGGGCTGAGGCTGGAATTTGCTGGGTTTGGGTTCCCTGTTGGGGTTGGGACACAGACACTGGGTCAGTCCCTTCTGTGGTGGGACAGTGACCCCACAAGTGACCCCAAAAGTGACTCACCCGTGTCCTCCTTGTCCCATTTGGGACCCAGACTCTGGATCACCCCCAGTGACCCCAAAAGTGACCCCAAAAGTGACCCCCCTGTGTCCTCCTTATCCCATTTGGGACACAGACACTGGATCAGCCCCCTCACAGCTCCAGGAATGACCCCACAAGTGACTCCCTGTCACATTTGGGACACTGATGATGGGGGAATCCCCTCACAGCTCTGGGAATGACCCTACAAATGTCCCCCCCGTCCCATTTGGGACACAGACTCTGGATCACCCCCAGTGACCCCAAAAGTGACCCACCTGTGTCCTCCCTGTTGGGTTTGGGGGACAGACTCTGGATCACCCCCCTCACAGATGGGACAGTGACCCCACAAGTGACCCCCCTGTGTCCCCCCTGTCCCATTTGGGACACAGACACTGGATCAGCCCCAATGACCCCACAAGTGACTCCCTGTCCCATTTGGGACACTGATGATGGGGGAATCCCCTCACAGCTTCAGGAATGACCCCACAGATGTCCCCCCTGTCCCATTTAGGCCCCAGACACTTTGAGTGTCCCCTTCTCACCCCTTTTTCACCCCATTTTTTCCCCCCAGCCGACCTGTCCCTGGACCCCGACACCGCCAACCCCTACCTGGTGCTGTGGTGGGACAGTGACCCCACAAGTGTCCCCCCTGTCCCATTTGGGACGCAGACTCTGGATCACCCCCAATGACCCCACAAGTGTCCCCCCTGTCCCATTTGGGACACAGACACTGGATCAGTCCCTTCACAGGTTCAGAATGACCCCACATGTCCCCTTATCCCATTTGGGACACAGACACTGGATCACCCCCAATGACCCCACA
>NW_020925475.1:0-2402 GCF_003984885.1 Neopelma chrysocephalum
AGACAGTGGAGCCGATGGCTGTACAGTCCTGCCGGATGGAGCAGGTGTCCGTAACTCGAGTGCAATCATTAGAGCTGAGTGTTGTGGAGCTGATGGTACTGGGATAGCAGGGCCTTGAAGCTGGGTTGTCATTTGTCTTCTCATATGCTGCTGTCAGAGTTCTCATTTGCTCAGGGTAAATGAGATCTTTTAAATGGTGAAGGTCTCAGTGACCATGCAGGTGACCTTACTAACCTTATTTTTTTTTTTTTTCCCCCCTCCCTGCAGATAAGTGGACACGATGTACCCCAGACCGAGACAAGTTGAAGCAGCCGAGGAAGAAGGTTGTATTGGGTGTTGGATGAAGGATGTCAGTTTTAGCCATAGAAGTTCTTTATCTTGTGCCTGTTTGTTTTTTATTTTCCAGATGGGGCACAATCGGTCTCGAGGGGTAGGGGCTCAGCAGGGAGACAAGTGAGGTGAGAATTTTACTCCTGAACTGAATTTGGTGTTAGTTTTAGGATGTTGTCTATTTGTTCAATCTATACATATATGTTGTAACTGTTTAATTTTATTTCTAGGCGATATGCGACCCTTTGCCTGTCTGCTGAAAATACCGAAGGTCCATTCGATAAGAGGTCAAGCTAAAGGAGCCCGAGACAGTCACCATGAGGTGGTACGTCAGCACAAACCTCTGCATCTGTGTTCTTTTTGCAGCGGCCGTCTGTCCACTTAGCGGGGTGTAACATCGCTTTGGCATGCAGTCTGATGGGGTTTAGAGGCTTTCAGCTTTCCTTGTGAGCAATCCTTAAATGATTGAGAGCTCAGCGTTTGAGCATTTCCCCGTTGTATTTGAAGGGGTGGTCTCAGTAGCAGCTGGAAAGAGAGGAGCCTTCCAGGCAACTGGGGGAGGCAGCAGGAGGAGCAGGGATGCACTGCAGCTTTAGATGCCTTCTAATTTTTCTGTCTCACTCACTCAGGTATCCCAGAAGATGAGAGCCACAGTGTCTGACTCTGGTTAGAGCCTCGGTGATGGTGAGTAGGGGGATCACTGGGGTTTGAGCCCCACACCACACAACTCACGTATAGTTTCTGGTTTTCTTACTTGTAGCTGACTCGGAGTAACCTCATGACCGCAGGAACCACCTCACGATGGGACGACTGACCCGGTTTGGTCACCTCGAGCTGTCCTTGTCTGCAATCTCTGAGTATTAAAAGGATGAGCAACGAAGCACTGAGCTTTAGTGATCACAGGTGCCATCCGGCTAACCTTTGGGGGCAGATGGGCATTTGAGGCAAGTCGGGGAGGCAACAGGAGGAGCAGGGATCCACTGCAGCTTCAGAAATGCCCTCTAATTTTGTCTCTCGCTCTCTCAGGTATCCCAGAAGATGACAGGCACAGCGTGTGACTCCAGTCAGAGCCAGTGACCTGAGGACCCACCTCAGTGACAGTGAGTAGAGGGATCTTTGGGGCTGGGGCCACGTGCCACACTACTCAGACATTGTGTCTGGTTTTCTTTCTCGTAGTTGACTCCGAGTGATCTCACGATGGCAGGAACCTCTGAGCCAGCCCAGGTGCCTCCTCCTTTGCATCAAAGATGGATTCACATCCCTGGCTCTCAGAAAGATAAGTGCAGGGCAAAGACCCAGAGAGGGGTGGGGAGTCAGTCCAAGCATGTGCATCGCCCAGAGGGATTTCTGAAATCAGTACAGTGCAATGGGTATCCTATAACACGTTATTTGGCCGCATCAAAGGAAGGGCTTACTTTGTATCATTGGATTCACGTGTGCAGGGCAGAGCAGTTCCAGTCTGTGTCACGTCCTTTGTCTCGTTCGTGTTTTGTGTCCTTAGGGTTTTTGCATCTTGCCCTCGAGGGGCTCATGGGAATCATCAGGCACCATCCTTAGGTTCTTGAAGGTCTTCTCTGCGTAGCCGAGTTCCGAAGTTGTCAGTTGCTTCCTTTGCAGGTTCAGGCCTTCTTTGGGATCTCATCTCTGACTTTTTCAGTCAGACCTCTTTTAAGGCCTCATTCCAGGCCGTATCATGAGCGGTGCTCCACAGCCATCCCTCATAAAGCAGGAGGTCTCCTTTTCCACATCATTCTATTCTTAGCTTCCAAATGCAGCGACATCGTGCATCCATCTTCAGGGTTTTGAGGGACCCTTCTTCGGACCGGTCATCTTGTTAGTGTCTTTATTTGTCAGGATGCTTTGAGCCCAGTCACAGTATCACAGTAGTCCCGTAGGTCACAGTGTTCCGCAGCATTTCCATTCTCGCAATCAAATCTTGTCAAAGTGAGGTTTGTCTCTTAATTGTGTCACAGGGTTTGTGTTGTCAGGGGTACGGGATGTCTCACTGGGGGTCAGCCTGGAACTGCTCTGCCCTGCTACGTGGATCAGTGGGTAGATGGAATATTGCTCAG
>NW_020925476.1:0-21045 GCF_003984885.1 Neopelma chrysocephalum
GGAAGCAGGCCGGAGCATAGAGGTGAGATAAGAAAAGGCAAAATAAGCAGCAGTATAGGGAGTGTACTACAATTGATAGCACCACTTCTGTCAATTGTCTGGTGCCTCACAATCAATCCACCATAGCTGTGGTGTTCTCATTACTCAGGCATTCATTGCTATGTGAGGAAAGAACACATGTGTTGCAGGAACAGATCATGTAGCCGTGAGAATGAGTTTGGGATATGTGAGAACCTGGGCATGACTTTCCTTCGGCTGTCAAGGTGCTGCTGCCTGATCCCTACTTTCTTTGCTTTTCTAGGGCAACACAGTAACTGAAGCTTGATTGTCTTGAGGCAATTTTCCCCATGTTTTCATACTCCTGACTGTGGGTTGCAGCCCTTTGTCTGCTTCTTTTGGATACTTATATTGCCTTTGTGGTGGTGGACCTGTACCTTTTATGAGGTCCTGAGAATCAGTTTTTCCACGTTCCAAATTATCTTCTGCCCAGACTTTTGTGGAGTTTTGAATTCATTCATTTCCAGCAAAACCTTGCCATGCAAACCCCATACAATCTCAACCCATAAGTTTTCACACTTTTACCTTTCTGATTCTCTCTCCCATCCCATTGTGGGGGGAGTGAGTGAGTGACTGTGTGGTGCTTAGCTGCCTACCAGAGTTAAACCATGACATAAGCCCTTAGGTGGGACAAGAGTCTTCTTTTTGTGCCAAAAGTCACTAGTTTCCATTCTTTGCCTTCTCCAGAGCTTGCACTTGCCTTAATACTAGGGGTTTGATACTGCCTGCATCTCTACTACAGTTGGAGTGGGGGACTTTTCAAACTTTTTCTCCCTTTGAGAGCCAGTAATGGGTCACAACCATTGGTTTCACTTATGCATTTGTATAAATGGTACATTTTGAAGTTACAGATGATAAAAATCTTTTCAATGCTTGTCAGGAGACCTAGTGACCAAGGATATGGAAAAGGCCAAGGTACTCAGTGCCATCTTTGCCTCAGCTTTTGCTGGTCAGGTCTTCCCTTAGGCCTAGTGGCAGAGTGTGTGTGAGTGAAGCATTGCCCACAGTATGGAAAGGTCAAGTTAGGGAACACTTAAGACAACTGGATATACACAAGTCCATGGGACCAGATAGGGTGCACACAAGGGTGCTAAAGGAGCTAGTTGATGTCACTGTGAGGCTTCTTTCTATCATCTTTGAAAAGTCTATGAGGGGAATTTCATGATGACTGGGGAAAGGCAAGCATCACACTCACCTTCAAGAAAGGCAAGAAGGAGGATCTGGGGAAGAACAGGTTGGTCAGACTTCCCTCAGTCCTTGGGAAGGTTATGACACAAATCCTCCCAGAAGCCATTTCTTATCACATGAAAGAAAAAATAGTGACTGAAAACAGTCAGGATGGTCTTACCAAAGGAAAATCATGCCTGACCAACCTGATGATGTTCTGTGATGAAATGACTGACTATGGATGTAAGGGTATGTGAAAGGAGAGTGTCTGCTCCTTTAAGGGTATCTGGTGACACACGTTTTCAATCAAAAAAAAAAAGGCAATAAGAAGAGGAGAAAACCATAAAAAAAGAACACACAGGGACACAAACCTGAACATAAATGATAAAGGAGACTGCAAGCTCCAATGTTCACATAGGTAATCAGAAGGCTAAGCCACGGACTTTCAGGCAAGAAAGGAAGTTTATTTCCAGGATACTACACAGCTGCACAAACTCACACCTATGAGAAATAAAATAATCCGGTTTTATTATAAGTAAATTGATTTAAGTAGAAAGCAGGGGGTGTTGGGATTTTTTCTTACCTCTCATTTAATTTCAGGAATTTTAGGTGCCTCGTGAAGATTGTAAGATGAAAGGCCCCGTCAGGGCTTGGCACCGAGGGAATGTCACAGTCGAGGTAGGATACAATATATAAAAATGGAAAATTTACTCTGGCCACATGGCAGGTCTTTGTGTGCAAAAGAACCCCCCTGTGCAGCACAGGGGGGTACGTCATCAATCAATCAGGCGGGAGGGTGACACCCTCTCCCGAGTTCGAAAAATTACCTTTTAAGGTAAAATACCTGTTACCTGTTGAATATTCAACATCTTAGGTGGTCAAGGGTACAAAGGGAGCGCTTTTTTGGAACCGCACATGCTTTTTCCAGGCGTGTGGCTTGGGACTGCATCCAGCGCTGCAATAAAGGATTCTTTTCTGCAAGTTTCCTTGTCCTGCAAGTGGGGTTTTTTTTGCCATTTTATAAATTGAAAGAAGAGATTTTTCTCACACACCTGGGTGACAAAACACACACACTGCAGGGTCTCTTGGCTTTTGACATGTGCAGTACTCCCTCCTGAGCTGTTCCTTTTCCCTCGATCTTTTCCCTTCCCCCACTTGTGAGAAAGGAATGCTTCTTTTGCACTTTCTCAGATAAAGGGTTGCCTGTTTTGTCTAGCAAGTGAGAGAAAAATCTCTTTTCATTAAATATAGAAAATCGGCATAAGTTTGCAAAACAAAAGGAATAAAACAAAAAGGAAAAATTCATTGCAACACGTGTTTAGTGTCCTAGGCACGCAGGATTCCCAGGAACACGCCCTCCAATTCCAAAGTCCCGCTTTTTAAACATTCTTAAGGTTCAACCCTGTTTACGTCATAGAAGAGGCGTTCCCCTCTTCCTGGTTGGCTGTGTCATGCTGGGAGGTGGAGTGTCCAGCAGCATGGCAGCTTCCAGGACCAGCCATGTGGTATAAGGGGTTTCCTTACCAATATTCATTTTACAGTTCCCTATTCCCATCCGCATGTTTCCCTGACACCAGTTCCAGGCTGAATCCGACGTCTTACAACTCCGCGATATGCCTTATAGGTTAGTAAAGAAAAACTCCTACGTTAGTGATTTGTTTAATTCATTTGCTTGTAATAAAACCGATTCTTTATTTCTCACACAAGGAAGCAGCTCTGAGGGAAAGACAAAAAGTGGTTGTTCTCACGCATTCTCTCAACATATGTTTCTTTTAGCAACAATAGGTTTCTTGAGCAAAGAAAAATTTCCAAATCACTTTACCTCCTCACCTATTTCTTGCACAGGGTCCCCTCAACCCCCACAGACACAGTGAGAAGAACCAAACCCAGTGAGTCACACTAATTGATGAGGGCATGTGAGAGTGTGAGAATGTCTATTCCAGCAAGGTTATCTGATCAGACACCTGATCTACCGGGAAACTATTTTGAAGAAACTAAAACCAAAATATAGAGAGACACAGAACTGACAAAACAAACATGGAGACAATGACAAGAAACAAACTTTGCCAGTGACACTAATAAATGGGATACTTCTCAAGGTTGAGCGAAAGAGATCTCCCTACGACCATTGGTATGGGTGAGTTACATCAAATCTCTACTTAACAATTATTTCCTTTTTGCTAGCTTTAATATAATTGTTTCAATAATTGCTTTAATAATAAATGATTAATTTTATAGAAATATTCTCCTTTTGCCAATCATTAAAACCTGCGGGACAAAAATGGTTCAATCACACCTCTATAATTCCTTAAATTTAAACTGTTGATGTAATCCTAGACTAAGACTGGATTTGGCTGCACCTAAACTCCTCTCTGAGAAGGAGTTTAGAAAGCAAGGGAGTCCTTTCTGCACCTTGTGACTCAAAGGCAGGGCTTCTTTAATAAATTTTGTCTAAGCCTTCCACTCCTACCCACGACAAATTGGTGTATTCGGCAGGATGGTAAATTTTAAGAAACAGACAAAAAGCTTAAAAGAATTTTTACTGAGGCACAATATAGCTGAAAAAAACAGGGACCTAGTAAAAGGAAAAGAAAAAACCTGGTAAGGGAAAAGGTTTCAAGCCTGGATTGCCAGAGGCTATGACTGAAGTCATAGAGAAAAGAAGATAAGGAGTTAATTGAATCTTTGTCTAGACTGGCTAAATCTTTGGCTGAAAACTTTAGAAACCAGTTCAACAGGTGTCTTGGTTTAAAGACAAATGTCTGCCAAGGAAGGCAGGAACCTTCCTGGAATAGAAAGAACACCCCTCCTTCCAAATTATAATAAATTCAAAATTAAGAGACTTTCAGGCAAACTGTAGAAAAAAGGAATAACAGTTCTTTACTAAAAATGTATAGAACAAAACAGAACAAACAACAACACAATAACAGAAACTTTCACCCTGCTAAATACTACTTTTCCTTCGGTGCAGTTATAACCACAGCCGGCAGGGGAGTGCTGGCGGGCTATCTGTGTCAAGATGGCAGCCAGGACCTCAGAGTGTCAGTGGGTTCAGACGGGGGGAGCTCCCCTTCAGGCGCCAGTGACACACACAAAAGGGGTTTCCCCTGGCCAGCAACTGTGCGGGGTTCGCACGTGGAATGCAGCGGCTAAGGAGGGGGGACCAACTCTGATGGTACAGCGGGGCCTCACGGGGTCGGCCGGCAGCAACCGAGAGGTGGCAGCTCCTAGTCCAAAGTTGAGTGGGGAACAAAGAGGTAGCTCATGTGACGCCGGTGGGTTTTATAGCCCTCTAACTCCCTCAGGGGCTTCACACGAGAGCTCCCCTCTTGACTGACAGCCAAGGCAGGGAAAAGAGTCTACTTCCCTTTAAGTCCAAACTCACCGCACTTCTCCCCCCACTGCCTTAGGGCATAGGCAGAAGAAACAAAAGAATCCCACCTCTGCTGAGAAAGCTATTAGCTTTTCAATCGGACAGCCATTAAGATCCAAGTTAGAAAACAATTGAACTTTGATGTTTCTCTCTTCCTAGCAGAAAGGCTCGCTCCCCCATCCTCAAAACTGTGTGTTGGTGTGGAAAATTCACTGAAAAATTTAAACCTATAACAACAGGTATTTCAAAAGAGAAAGCTAAGTAAATTTACAAACTGCCCATCTCAGGGGAGAGACGGGAAGAGAAACGGTGTGTGAGATGGAGTTTTCCAGCCTCTCACAGGAGATGGAGAGGGAAGCAGACTCCCTTGGGCATGATGTAAAGCCAAACTCTGAACTCTGCCTGCTTGTAAAAGCCGACCATGGGGAGTGTGATAGTCAATAAAGACAAAAAGAGATAATTTGCTTATCAAATTACATTTGTAATACTGTAATTGTGAACTGTGATGTTATGTTATCGTGAAGAATTATATTTCACTATGTTACCTCTAGATGTTAGCTATCTATGTAGAAAGTATTCTCCCTAGCAACTGCAGCAGAACCTGTCAAAGAAGACATAGAGCAGAAGGGAGGCCTCTAACACCAAGACACCCTTAGCAGACACAATCTGATAAGAGGAAGGAGGCAACCAGAAAGAAGACGCCAAGAGAAGCTGATAAGGAAGACAAGAAACAGGGAAGATTCCCTGGTAACAAAGACAGAACATGCGCAGAATGAACTGGTAACCAGAAACCTGGGAGGAGATTTGGGGCTATAAAAAGAAAAATTGAAACTTATTGAATTTGCGGAATGTATAGGGGAGGCAAAACCCCATCCGCCCAGCGCTGTTTGCCCATTTGCCTTAAATAAACTTTTGTAAAACTTTAAAAGAGTTTTGCTCTTGTTACCGATAACAATTTGGTGCCTTGCTTCGGACCAGCGTTCCTGGGCAGCAGGGCCCTCCTGGGGCAGGCGCCGCCGTCCCCGTTTGGACAGTCCCGGGGGAGTCCTGCAGCACAGACCCTGGGATTTCCGACCGAAAAGATTTAGGGAAGGCAAATTGGCAATAAATCACTGCAGTTCCCCGTAATCTTTGTGCACAAAAAACCCAGGCGAAGGCTCACTTAGGAGAAAAGTGGGTGGTAAATTCTCTTCATTTGGGAAGGGGTCTGTTTGGCAGGAGTGCGAACGGAGACTTACTCCAGGAGGGAGTAAGGGTTTCAGGTGCCGCCTGGTTGGGGAAGGGACTGTTCAGTGAGGAGCTGGACGACGGCTTACCCAGGAGAGGTAAGTATTTGCAAACCCCCTTTCTCGGTTGGGGAAGGGAATCCCGAAGTACAAACGAGTGAGACGTCCAGTAGGACGAAGTGATCGGGACCTCCTATAGTGCAGTTCCTGTATCCCGCGAGGGGGCAGGTCACGAACAGAGGGAAGCGATTGAATTGTGTGTGTGTGTGTGTGAAGGTACTTCGGAAGATGGGGCAGAAGAAAAGTAAATCTTCTGCTCCCATGGGTGGCTGTAAAACGAGTCAGGACAATACTAAGATTGAGGAAAACCCTGGGGAGGGGGTTGGAATTAGTGATCATAAGGGGAAATCAAAGCATACCGTGCAGGAGAGGAGAGGGCCCGAGAATGAGTTAGTGGTAAGGTTACCAACCATACCTCCAGATAGTCCTTTAGGAGTTATGATTAGATATTGGGATGATTATCCTACCAGAAGAGGGAAATTGAGAGAAAAGATGGTGCATTATTGTATGGAAGTATGGGGGGGGAAGCGAATAAGGCAGGACCGTGTGTATTGGCCGGTATATGGTTCATTTGAGGACTGGATATGTCAGGCTCTAAATTTGTATGTGAATAGTAAAGAGCTGTTTTGTGCAGAAGAAAGCGAATATGCTAGTTTATGGATGAGAACAGACACTAGGCATTATTTGTTTCCCTTAAAAAACAAAAAGCAGAAGAAGAATAACTGTGATTTGGAGGATTACCAGAGGTACCCTCCACCATATATCCCACCCCCTCCACAACCTGCACCCATTCCAGCACCAGCATTTCAGCCCTCTGCCCCGACTGAACCAGAACTTGTTCCATCTGAGAACTCTCCACCTCCCTCACCTGCTGATAGCAGGAGAGTAACGAGGAGCCAGAGTAAGGCAAAACAAAAGATGAGGACTCAGTTATATCCTTTAAGAGAGGTTGCAATGGGGGGACAAGATGCTAGGTTAGGGTTTGTATCTGTCCCCTTAAATTCAGGGGATGTGAGAGAATTTAAGAAGGAGATGGGGAAGTTGCTAGAGGACCCTATGGGAGTATCTGAAAGATTTGATCAGTTTTTAGGGCCAAATATTTATACGTGGGAAGAGATGCAAGCAATTTTGGGAATATTATTTACGGTGGAAGAATGGGGTATGATTAGAACGGCAGGAATGAGGCAGTGGGATCAGAGACACCAGCAGGGGCCGACTGCTGACACCAAGTGGCCTCTTCAGAAACCTGACTGGAATAATCAGGAGCCGGCCCATAGAGCTCACATGGCTGATTTAAGGACTATTATAGTCCAAGGTATAAGAGAAGCAGTCCCGAGAGGACAAAATATTGACAGAGTTTTTAAAGAATATCAGAGAAAAGATGAATCACCTACTGAGTGGCTGGAAAGATTAAGGAAAAGTTTCCAGCTTTATTCTGGCATGGATCCGCAGGGGGATATAATGGGGGGAGCTGTGTTTAAGATGCGATTTGTGCAGGGAGCATGGGAGGACATTCGGAAAAAGTTGGAGAAAGATGAGGACTGGCAGGTCAAGGCATTGGATGTGTTGTTAAGGGAAGCTCAGAGGGTATATGTGAGAAGGGATGAGGAAAGAGAAGAAGAAAGGCAAAAGAGAGAAGAGGAAATGCAAAAGAGACAAGAGGAGAAGCAGGAGGAATTACAGAAAAGACAGGAGGAAATGCAGAAGAAGCAGGTAGAAATGCAAAAAAGACAGACTAAGGTTTTAGTGGCAGCTATACGAGAAGGACAGAGGGGAGACAGAAATCAAAAACGAAGGATCCCTTGTGGGTTTGTTAAACATGAACTACCCCGGGAACGTGGTCGGTCAGAATTAAGTGATGTGGAATGTTATTATTGTGGGCAGAGAGGACATTTGCAGAGGAATTGCAGAAAAAGGCTGCAGGATGACCGGATTTATCAGGAAGATTGAAGGGGTCAGGGGCTGCACTTGCTGAGGACCCAAAAGAAAACAGAGCCCTTGATAAAACTTAAATTGGGTCCTCAGCATCAAGAATTTGAGTTTTTAGTGGACTCAGGAGCAGAAAAATCAACTGTACAAAAACTACCTTGGGGCTGTATGACCTCCCCAGATACAGTCCTAGTAGTGGGGGCTAAAGGGGAACCTTTTAAAGTACCCCTTATCAAAGATGTGGAAATAGAAGCCCAAAATAAATATGCGTTGGGAACATTTTTGTTAGTTCCTGAGGCTGAATATAATCTATTAGGAAGAGATCTAATAATAGAACTGGGGATTAATCTGGAAGTAAAGGAGCAGGAAATACAGGCTAAAATATACTCCCTTATGGCAGAGGATGAAAAGAGGATAAATCCTGAGGTGTGGTATACCCCTGAGTCTGTAGGAAAGTTGGATATAAAACCATTTGGAGTTTCCATCAGAAATTCAGAGGAGCCAATAAGGGTAAAGCAATATCCTATCCCTCACGAAGGAAGGGTCGCACTTAAACCAATTATCGAACGACTCAACGCAGGGACTGTTAGAACCATGTATGTCACCTCATAACACCCCTATTTTGCCAGTAAAGAAATCTGACGGGTCCTACCGACTGGTGCAGGACTTAAGAGAGGTGAATAAACGAACAGTTACCCGGTTTCCAGTGGTGGCTAATCCATACACTTTATTAAACCAACTTTCCCCTGAATACAAATGGTACAGCGTCATTGATCTGAAGGATGCCTTTTGGGCATGCCCTCTCGAGGAAAGCAGTAGGGATTATTTTGCCTTTGAATGGGAGGACCCTGATTCTCATAGGAAACAGCAGTTTAGGTGGACTGTCCTACCCCAGGGATTTACAGAGTCCCCTAATTTATTTGGGCAAGCCTTGGAGCATTTATTAGAATCTTTTGAACCCTGTGAGGGCACCGTCTTAATCCAATACGTAGATGATTTGTTAATTGCTGGGGAAAAGTCAGAAGTTGTTAGGGACGAAAGTATTAGGCTCTTAAATTTTCTGAGTTTAAAAGGGTTGAAAGTATCAAAGTCTAAGCTGCAATTTACAGAGGAAGAAGTTAAATATTTGGGACACTGGCTGAGTAAGGGACATAAAAGATTAGATCCTGATCGAGTGAATGGAATTTTGTCACTGTCTATGCCCAAAACAAAAAGACAAATTAGGCAGCTTTTGGGATTATTTGGGTACTGTCGACAATGGATTGAAAATTATAGCAGTAAGGTTAAGTTCCTATATGAAAAATTGGCAACAGATGGGCTAGTAAAATGGAGTGACAAAGATGACAAACAATTAGAGAAATTGAAGGAAGATTTGGTAAATGCACCTGTGTTAAGTTTACCAGATAATCGAAAACCTTTTTATTTGTTTGTGAATACTGAAAATGGTACGGCATATGGAGTCCTAACTCAGACTTGGGCTGGGCAGAGAAAACCAGTTGGATATTATTCAAAATTACTAGATCCAGTCAGCAGGGGGTGGCCAACCTGCCTGCAAGCCATCGTGGCTACGGCTTTGTTAGTTGAAGAAGCTACAAAAGTGACCTTTGGAGGAGAATTAAGAGTTTTTACCCCTCACAATATAAGGGGAGTATTGCAACAGAGAGCTGAGAAATGGCTGACAGATAGACGGCTGTTAAAATATGAAAGCATTCTATTACATTCACCTAAATTAGAACTAGAAGTGACAAATCTACAAAATCCAGCCCATTTCCTATATGGGGAGCCCAAAGGAGACCTGGTACATGATTGCCTACAAGTAATAAATTTTCAGACAAAAATTAGGGAAGATTTAGAAGAGGAAGAACTGAATGAAGGAGAGAAATTATACATAGATGGTTCATCTAGGGTAGTTGATGGGAACCGAAAGTCAGGATATGCAGTGATAGACGGAAGGACTTTTCAAGTTAAGGAGTCTGGGCCTTTAGACAAGACGTGGTCAGCCCAGGCTTGTGAGTTATATGCACTGTTGAGAGCTTTACGGCTATTAGATGAAAAAGCAGGCACTATATTCACAGATTCTAAGTATGCGTTTGGGGTGGTTCATACTTTCGGCAAAATATGGGAAGAAAGAGGATTGGTCAATACTCAAGGTAAGGAACTCATTCATGAAACTTTGATTCGAGAAATTCTAAAGGCATTGAGAAAACCAAAACAGATTGCAGTTGTATACATTAAGGGACATCAAAAAGGATTAAAGGTTACAGTTAGGGGTAATAATTTGGCAGATGAGGAAGCAAAGAGGGCAGCTTTATTAGTAATAGCTAGTTCAGAACAGGGGGACATAGACATTCCGAAAAGCTTCAGTGAACAAGAAAAGGAAAAATTACGACAGTCTGGAGCAAAAGAAGAAAATAATAAGTGGTTATTACCAGATGGACGGGAAGTTCTCCCGAAAGGTCTGGCCCAGAAAATAATGAAAAAATTACATGAGCAGACACATTGGGGAACCCAGGCTTTAGTGGATCAGTTTGAAAATAAATTTGTCTGTGTGGGATCTTATGGAATTGCAAAAAGAACTCTTGAAGGGTGTTTAACCTGTCAGAGGGTAAATAAAAGACAATTGAGAGAACGAGTACAAGGGGGGCGAGAGTTAGCTAAGAGGCCGTTTGAAAAGGTACAGGCAGATTTTACCGAGTTACCTAAAGTAGGGAGATACCGCCACCTACTGGTGTTAGTGGATCATCTCACCCACTTCGTAGAAGCCTTTCCCGTGGCAAGGCGTACCGCCAAAACTGTGATTAAAATTTTATTAGAAGAAATTATTCCGCGGTACGGTACTGTGGCAGTGGTGGACTCAGACAGGGGACCACACTTTACCTCTAAAATAATCAAAGAAACAACAGAGCTTTTTGGAACCAAGTGGGAGTTCCACACGCCATGGCACCCACAAAGTTCTGGTAAAGTGGAAAGAATGAATGGTGAAATAAAGAAACAACTGACTAAATTAATGATAGAAACTAAAATGAATTGGGTAAAGTGTTTGCCATTGGCTTTATTATACATTCGGACCCAACCACGTACTGATACCGGAATCTCACCATTTGAAATGATGTATGGAATGCCATATGATTTTGGAATCCCAATAGAAAATCCAAAGGTGGAAGACACCCTCTTAAGGGAGTATATAATTGAGTTAATGAAAAGGAGACAGCAATTGAGAAAGAAAGGATTAGTAACTCAGAGACCTCCGTTAGACATGGCTATACACAAAATACAGCCTGGGGACAGAGTGTTAATTAAGACATGGAAAGAATCCTCATTAACTCCTTGTTGGGAAGGACCTTTTGTCGTTCTTCTCACTACAGATACAACCATTCGTACTGCTGAAAGAGGATGGACTCACGCATCTCGTGTTAAAGGACCAATTAACACTCCTGAATGGACTGTAACCTCCCGACCCGGAGATCTCCGAATGACGTTCAGAAAAGCGGGACTGGTAAATGAATCCCTTTGAGCGGGACATAAGATCCAGCCTATACTCCTGGTTTGCAATGCCTTCAGACCTAACCTTAATAAGGGTTCGGTATAACCGTTAGCTGAAGTGGACTGTATCAAATTGCTGAAAAAGGGAAAACTTTCCCTTTTTGTTGTGAATTTGAAACTGAAATTACTCTGCCAGAAAGATCTGTACGAAAACTCCCTGTATAAAACATCTAGACTCAGGGTATCAAGATTGGGTCAGTTGTAAATATGTATTATGTGGTATAAAGTGGTATTGTGTAGCAAATAGACGAAATATTCATTGTATGAAATGTTAGGATTTCCTTATTGCTTTTGATGAGCAACTGAGTGTTCTGGAAATTGACAAGTTATTCTGTGGATGGGAGTGGTTGGTACCAGAAACCTGGGAGGTCTATAAAAAGGATTGGTACGAAACTTTAGAACAGTGTGCCATTAAATTCGCCTAGGAAAAAAAACCACACAAACAAACAAAAAAAAACACAAACCCATATTCTCCTGAAGAATATTGACTGCTGCCGAGAAGATAATGCAAACCTCGTTGCTCCCTGCAAAGGAGTAGACGAAGGAGGCAGAGCAATAATGCGGTGGAGAATGGATATGGGAAATTATATCTGGATTGCAGTGTTTTTGTGGCAGCTTCCCCAAAGCAGGGAAAGCCCACATCAGCCATACAAATGGACTTTGACCAGAGGGGGTGATCAGAAAATAATTAAGAGCAATCTTACAGCAGGACCTCCCAGTTTCTCTGCTACACTGTGTCAACTGGTACCTTTATCACGTTGCTTAAATACGAACCCATACTATCTTTGTCCCACATCCAATCCAGGGAAAGGGTACTGTAATCTCCCTAATGAATATCACTGTGCGTACTGGGACTGCGCCACAATGGCTTCTGCCTGGACCCCTACTTCCCAAGATAAGTATCTGGCAACTACTTGGGGACCACCTGGCTGTAAACCATCACAAATTGTTTTGTCTGGAGGAATTAGGAGAGATAGCAATTGCCGTTATATAACCCTCCAAGTAATGAGACCAGAGGACCCAGGATGGTTAATAGGAAAAACTTGGGGAATCAGATACTGGGAACCTGGGACGGACAGGGGAGGGCTAATAACAATAAAAAAACAGGAAACAACCCAACGCTCTCTGGCAATAGGACCCAATAAAGTAATAAAAAAGAAAGAGAATAGCTTCAACCAGAAGGAGAGTGGAAAAAGAAAGACTTTCAAAGCCTCAGCCGTCCCGACTGTTAACTTTAACAACTCCAGTGTAACCTCAACCTACACTAAGGAATATGAGAAAACAGAACCATTACTACGATTAATGCAGGCGACCTACTATGCACTTAACCACACTGACTCTAACATAACTGATTCCTGTTGGTTATGCTATGATATTAAACCCCCATTTTATGAAGGGATAGCTTTGAACACCTCATTTAAAATATCCAACCAGGGCGACCCCACACAGTGTAATTGGGAAGAGAAAAAGGTAGGAATCACTCTCCAGCAGGTGAGAGGACAGGGAGTGTGTATAGGGAATGTACCTACAGCCAAGAAGGACTTATGCAGCTATACCATAAGGAAACTGGATAAAACAAGAAAATGGGTCATACCTGGTAGGGAAGGATGGTGGATATGCTCAAAGACAGGCGTAACTCCCTGTATATCCCTACAAATATTTGACGAAAGTAAAGAGTTCTGTGTACAAATAACAATCATACCCCGAATACTTTATCACTCAAAGGAATCGATTTTAGACCATTGGGACGATAATACACACAGGATACAAAAAAGGGAACCGATTACTGCCATAACAATTGCCATGCTCCTCAGTCTGGGAGCGGCAGGGGCAGCCACGGGAATTGCATCCTATGTTGAACAAAATAGAGGGTTAACATCTCTAAGAGCAGCAGTTGATGAAGACTTAGAGAGAATTGAAAAATCGATATCGTACTTAGAAAAGTCCCTTACTTCACTTTCTGAAGTAGTTTTGCAAAATAGAAGAGGATTAGATTTGATTTTCTTACAACAAGGGGGGCTATGTGTTGCATTAGGGGAGGAATGTTGTTTCTATGCAAATCACTCAGGAGTAGTGCGTGAATCTATGACTAAATTACGTGAAGGGATTCTTCAAAGAAAAAGAGAAAGGGAAACTCGACAAAGCTGGTTTGAATCATGGTTTAACCAATCACCTTGGCTAACTACCTTAGTTTCTACCCTAATAGGTCCTCTGATAGCGCTGGTAACAATTTTGACAATTGGTCCCTGTATCCTGAATAAAATTGTGACTTTTATTAAGAGCAGAGTTGAAACGGTACAACTTATGGTAATGCGACAACAATATCTGAACTCGAATGAAGGGACACCTGAAGCGGAACAACCTCCCACCTTAATTGCGGCTCGGGAAGTCGTAATGAGGTTTGATAAGCAAATTACCGGAGAATAAGAAGGGGAGGAATTGTGATAGTCAATAAAGACAAAAAGAGATAATTTGCTTATCAAATTATATTTGTAATACTGTAATTGTGAACTGTGATGTTATGTTATCGTGAAGAATTATATTTCACTATGTTACCTCTAGATGTTAGCTATCTATGTAGAAAGTATTCTCCCTAGCAACTGCAGCAGAACCTGTCAAAGAAGACATAGAGCAGAAGGGAGGCCCCTAACACCAAGACACCCTTAGCAGACACAATCTGATAAGAGGAAGGAGGCAACCAGAAAGAAGACGCCAAGAGAAGCTGATAAGGAAGACAAGAAACAGGGAAGATTCCCTGGTAACAAAGACAGAACATGCGCAGAATGAACTGGTAACCAGAAACCTGGGAGGAGATTTGGGGCTATAAAAAGAAAAATTGAAACTTATTGAATTTGCGGAATGTATAGGGGAGGCAAAACCCCATCCGCCCAGCGCTGTTTGCCCATTTGCCTTAAATAAACTTTTGTAAAACTTTAAAAGAGTTTTGCTCTTGTTACCGATAACAGGGAGGGGGAGCTGGGGGGGCCCATCTCTACCCCCTTTCCGGCATTAGCTGGTTTTGCTGACGGGGTGCAGGAGGCAGCTTGCCTCCAGTTAATACACGAAAGATGTCTTGTACTCTGTCAGCTCTCTCCCATGTTTTTGTTTGCTAATCCAGATAGAACGATCCCCCTAATTAAGGAAACCCAATCGCAAGATCAGCTTAGAGCTGCTTGTGCGGGCAGACCGCAGGCAAGACCTGGTCTTACATGGGGGAAGATAGCAGAGAAGTTAGTAACTTATGGCAAATGGGTAGAATTTGTTATGAACAAAGTGAAAAAACAAATTGCTGTCAGAAGGACATTGGAGAAAAAAACTTTCCTGGTTCAAAGACCAGAACCGACTAAGTAAACTCCCAGTGCCTCCCTCAACAGTGAGATGGGAGTCAGCGAATGGAAATATCTTAAAAGGCTGTAGTGGGTTTCTGTGGCTGGGTTTTGGCAGCCGGGGGGGGCTACAGGGGTGACTTCTGTTAGAAGCTGCTAGAAGCTTCCCCTGTCTGGTGGAGCCAATGCCAGCTGGCTCCAGGATGGACTTCCTGCCGCTGGCCAAGGCCAAGCCAATCAGGAGTAATAGTAACGCCTCTGTGATAACATATTTAAGAACAGAAGGTTGTTGCGCAGAAAGAATTCCAGCCAGGGAAGAGAGGAGTGAGAACATGGGAACAACAAAGTAGACACCAAGGTCAGTGCAGAAGGAGGGGGAGGAGTGCTCCAGGCACCAGAGCTGAGGCCCCTGCAGCCTGTGGTGAAGACCATGGTGAAGCAGGCTGTCCTCCTGCAGCCCGTGGAGGACCATCGACATGCAGAGACTCACCTGCAGCCCATGGAGGAGCCCATGCTGGAGCAGGTGGATGCATGAAGGAGGCTGTGACCCTGTGGAAGGCCCAGGATGGAGCAGGGTCCTGTCAGAGACCTGCAGCCTGTGGAGAGGGAAACCCATGCTGGAGCAGGTTTTTCCTGGTTGTGGCCCCTGTGGGGGACCCATGCTGGTACACCTCATTTTTGAAGGACTGCACCCCATGGAGGAGTGCCCCACAGGACAGCAGTTTGGGAAGAACTGCTGCCCGATGGATGGACTCATGCCAGAGAGGTCCATCAAGGACTGTCTCCCGTGGGAGGGACCCCACGGGAGCAGGGGAAGGACTGACTGTAACCCCCATTCCCCATTGCCCTGCACTGCTGGGGGGAAGGAGGGAGAACATAGAAGGAGGGGTGGGGGGAAGGTGTTTTTAAGATTGTTTTATTTCTCACTCTTTGGTTCTTATTCTGTTATTAATAAATTTAAGTACTTATCCCCACTTTGAGTCTGTTTTGCCTGTGAAGGTAATCAGTCACTGACCTCTCCCAGCTGTTATCTCAACTCATGAATCCTTAGCTGTTTTTTTCTCTCCTCTGTCGAGTTGCAGAAGGAGAGTGAGAAAGTGGCTTCAGTGGGTACCTGACATCTGGCCAGGGTCAACCCACTACAAAGGCTCACTGAAGATATGGTGGTAACTTTTCTGCTTGGTCCCTTGCGGTCCCCAGCCACCTTTTCAGTCAACACAGGGTCCCAAATATCTGCCCTAAATGAGGAAACTGCAAAAGGATACAGGATAGTCCCTGACAAAAAATCGATATATGTTGCTTATGTGTTTGGATACTCTAAGCTGCCATGGTCGGCTCAAGTGATATGTTGGTTGCCCTGTGATAATCACCCCACCAAGGCCATGATGATATTAGAGCCTTTCCCTTCAAATATTATGGGGTTGGATGTCCTGAAGGCAAAAGCCTGGGTGAATTCTAAGGGGAATTAATGGAAATCCAGTTCCCTTGTGTTCTCAGTAAGGCTTTGGTAAACTGCCTCTACACTACCACCTGCTGGGGGTAGCGAATATAGACCCTGTCCCCCCTGCTACTGGTGGTCAGAGATGGAATTGCAGAAGTCATTTATCATTGTATAACTTTGCTGTTTGAGCCTTGCTAATAACCTTGAATGTTCAAGTTTATCTTCATCAGCTAGGAGTTTGGGTACAACTTTGGACTGGAAATAATGAGCCACTCTAACAGAAGTGGAAAGGACTGTTTCCAGTTCTTGTGATTATGTGTACTGTTGTGAAAACTACAGGTGGAGACTCCTAGACTCACTATATGTGAATAAAGACAACTCCAGACACAGAACAGTACAGTAAACAGTAAATCCACAGTAAACCTCCTGCAGATAAAACTGCAATGGAATTAGAAATGAACAACATTAAATGGTTTATCTTTCTGTGTTTGCAGAATATGGTTTCCAGTATTACAACATGGTTATTTGTACCTGGATTAGTCAACCATCCTGGCAGGACCTTGCAACTAGCAAATTTTGTCTACGCCTTCCACTCCTTCCTGCAAGAGTGATGTTCCTCAGGGGTTGGTATTGGGACCGGTGCTTTTTAACATCTTTGTCAGTGACATGGACAGTGGAATTGAGTGAACCCCCAGCAAGATTGTGTTGTTTCACTCTAATCTGCCCCAAGGGATCTATTAACAAGAACCTGGGTTACCCTCGCCTTCTGAGGTGGGTTGTAACAGACCCCCAACATAAGGAGGACATGGACCTGCTGGACCGAGTCCAGAGGAGGACCACAAAGATGATTACAGGGCTGGAGCACCTCTCCTATGAAGAAAAGCTGAGGGAGTTGGGTTTTTTCACCCTGGAGTAGAGAAGGCTCCTGGGACACCTTATAGCAGCCTTCCAGTACCTAAAGGGGGCCTACAAGAAAGCTGGAGAGGGACTTTTTACAAGGGAATGTAGTGATAGTGATAGTGATATTAAGCCCCTCAAGATTTGAGTCCCTCAAGATTTGAATCAAACTTTGCACTTTTTTTAGTTCTTAATCAGTAGCTATAGCCGGACAGTTATGATTAAGCAATTGCATTGTGAATGCCGTATGCTTGGCTAATCTTTTGTTTTAAGGAAAAGGGAAGACAATCCCAAGATGAATGGGTTGTCTGGATGAAAGCCACCAGGAGTGAAGTCAGCAGGACCGAGCAGTACCTGGGGGAAAGGTAATTCTAGCAGTGGGAGATCGCAACCACTGGCTCATTGGCCACCTACTCAAAACGGACCCCTGCCTCAAATGGAGGGAAGAACTGAGCCTGTGGACTAGTCAGCATGAGAAGAGAGAGATAAAACTAGCAAATAGGGGATTGAGTACTAATTAATGAAAAGGTTATGTAATTTGTTAGCAATGAAAAATTATGCCTTTGTTTGTTAAAAAGTATAAATAGTTTTGATGATCAGGGAGCCAACCTTTTGTGGGTTACCACCCAGCTCCCTTCTTTGCACAAACTAGAATAAAACATAGAAATACCTCACCTCGGTGTGTGAATTGGCCCTGCACACCAGGTAACACGCCCGCATTCGGGACAACAGTTTTTGGCGACCCAGATAGGACTGCCATAGTACCTTGCCCAGATCAACTAGACGCTCCAAGCAAAGGGACTCAGTTGGATGAATTCCAGTGTGCACCAACCTTTTGATAGGGGAGTCTGGACGACCAGCCCCAAAGCCAGGATGACTAGCGACTCAACTGTGCAATGCTTTATAGAGGTGTTTCATTGGTAAAGGGGGTGACTGATGATTGACAAAAAAGCAGAAGGATTTTGGGTTTGGACTCTGCATAAACTGCAGGAGCAAATGTGTTGTTTCTACACTTTGGTGATATGCATCTTGGATTTTTGATATTTGGCTCACACATTTTCACACAACGTATTTAACACACGTTTTCACACTCAGAGTTGGTAGTGTGAAAACTTGGGTTTAAGGTGTGCGCATTTGGACAGTGTATGAAACACTGGAAATTTTGGTACCGAAATGAGTTCCTCTGCTTCTATAGAAATTCCCCTTTGCTCTCCCCTTGGATGCATCCTAAAGAATTGGAATAAATTTGGGGGTGACCCTATGACTCAAGATAAATCGAAAAGGTATTGTAATCAATGGTGGCCTCAATATGAATTAGATGATGGTGGAAAATGGGTCTTTTAAATATAATTCAATTTAACAGTTGATGTTATTTTGTAGGAGGCAGAACAAATGGGATGAAATCCCTTATAGAGTTTTTATTTTTGCTTAAAGAAATTATTGGGATGTAATAAAAAAATGTTGTTTACTAGATTCAAAGTATCAAAATGGAATATATTCTCTGGTTAATGAAAAAAGAAAAAAGATAAGGGTAAAGATTCTTGTGTGAGATGAAAAGATAAAAAAAGACAAAAATTCAGAAGAGGAAGTCCAATTATTGGCAGCTCCTCCAAAGTAAGGATCAAAGCAGGAGGTCGACAGTGAATCTAGCAATGATGTTGTTGTTTTTGATGCAACTCCTGTTTCTAATAGGACCAGAGGAAAAGATAAGTCAGTGTTAAAAGCACCTTTAAGGCAGGCAGTCGGACCTGAGGGGAAGGCAGTGTATGTGCATGTGCCATTCACCACTTATGACTTGCTGAACTGGAAACAGCAAGCAGGGTTGTATTGCAGTAATCCCAATGGATGATTAAAACCATGATGTTAACTCATAATCCAAACTTGGGGGACATCCAGGCTCTCCTGGAATATTTTTTTACCCACGAGGAATGGCAGGCAGTTTTAGAAAAGGCTCAGGAAGGAGTAGTTAGGAAAACAGAAAGATTAGATCAAAAGGTTCAGAGCATTCCAAATCATGATGAATTTCTCCCTAAGGATGACCCAAAGTGGGATCCCAATCAGATTACTTAAAATTATTTGAGAAATTGATTTTGTATGGAATCCAGAAGGGAGTGGAGAAACCAAAAAACCTTGCCAAGTTGAATGAAGTGAAGCAGGGAGAAAAGGAGTCTTTTATGAAAGATTGTGTGAAGCAGCTTGTTAATGGACTGATTTAGATCCAGAAAGTGAAGGAAGCAGGATGCTGTTTAACATGCTTTTTATTGGGCAGTCTGCACCAGACACTAGAAAGCAACTCCTAAAGATAGAAGGAGCAGAGGGGATGGTTATTTCACAATTGATGTCTATTGCATATAAAGTATATAACAACAGGAAACAGGCAGAAGAGAGGGAGAAAAAGAGCTAAATTACAGAATTCATTGCTAGCTGCCCTGACTGACGTGCAAGGGCAGGGAAGAGGCAGAGGGTGAAGGTGTGGGTTATCATGGCTAGGCTTTGCAAACGAAGATTTGGGAAGGGCTCTACCCACGTTTGTTACAAGCGCGTTGGTGGCTAAAAAAGGCAATACAAGATAGGCGCATCCGGATGCAAAAGGCACAGCAGAAGGACTCCTTAGGTTGTAAATTCTGCAAGGCACGATTCTTTCTGTCTTGTCTTTTCTCCTCAAGGGTAATCCTGCGAGCTTTCTCAAAAGCATCAGCAGCGTTATAGATAGTGTGTCTCCAGGCCTCCCGATTGGAGGCCAGAGTAGACCAGTTATGTTGATGAATATGGCCAAGGCTGAGATGTTGTTTCAGGGAGTCCTTGTATCTTCTCTTCAGGGCTCCTCTCATGCGGCAGCCGGTGGCAAGTTCACCATAAAGCAAGGTCTTAGGGAGGCGGTGGTCGTTCATCCTTGAGACGTGTCCTGCCCAGTGGAGCTGTGTTCTCAGCAACATGGCCTCAATACTTGTGACTGCTGCTTGTTCAAGAACAGATGTATTGGTCACATAATCTGACCAGTGGATTGTATGGAGGCCGTGTTGATGGAAGTGTTCTAGGAGTAGCAGGTGATGGCGGTAGATGACCCACGATTCAGATTCATATAAGAGAGTAGAAAGCACTATGGTTCTGTAAACACTGATCTTTGTACTTTTCTTCAAGTGTTTATTTCGCCAAGCTCTTTTATGAAGCTTTCCAAAGGCACTATATGCCTTTGCTAACCTGTTGTCTATCTCTCCGTCAATCTTACCATCCGAGGAGATGAGGCTACCTAGGTAATTAAACTGCTGGACTGATTTGAGCTCTGATTGGACAGTGGTGATATGGGGATGATGGAAGACTTCCTGAGGTGCAGGTTGATAGAGAACTTCTGTCTTCTTTAAGCTGACTTCCAGCCCAAAGAGCTCAGAGGTGTCTGCAAAGCAGGATGTTAAACGCTACAGAGCTGCTTCTGTGTGGGCGACAAGGGCGGCGTCATCAGCATAAAGCAGCTCCCGGACAAGATGGTTTAAGGTCTTAGTATGGGCCTTCAGTTGCCTTAGGTTGAATAGGCTTCCATCAGTATGGTATCGAATGTAGATACCATCCTGATCATTGAGGTCTGCCGTGGCCCTTGGGAGCATCATGCTGAAGAAGACTGTGAATAGGGTAGGAGCAAGAATGCAGCCTTGTTTCACACCATTCTTTATTAGAAAGGGCTCAGAAAGTGTGTTGCCATATCTGACTTGGCCGTGCTGATCCTCGTGGAGTGAGATGATCATTTTAAGGAACTTGGGGGGACAACCTAAGCGTTCCAAAATCTGCCATAGACCTTTTCTGCTCATAGTACCGAAAGCCTTGGTGAGTGATATGGTTTGAGGTTGGCTCCCTGCCAAGTCTCCAAACCTTACCACAAGAACTCCCTTCCCCCCCCCAAACCAAGGGAGAAGAGGGAAAAAAAAAACAAGGGAACCGAAACGAGAGAAAGACAGCTAAAGCAATATATGTAAATATATTTACACTTATATTACAGTTATATACAATTGAAATATATATACTGATGCCTGC